>NC_056734.1:608279006-608510547 GCF_019279795.1 Protopterus annectens | reverse complement strand
AGCCAAACAGGGCTAATTGCCCAGTAATGCCAATAGTGCGCTCCGCTACTGGGTCTATTACCACTGTCAGAGCACAGATAGGTATGTTTTGGGGGGGTAGTAGGGTGTGTGAAAAAACAGTTCCTTTGGCAACTACTACAGTACACCAGATGCTGCATATTCCCCCAGTAAACACAGGTGATGTCACCACACTATCAGTACAGCCAAACAGGGCTAATTGCCCAGTAATGCCAATAGTGCGCTCCGCTACTGGGTCTATTACCACTGTCAGAGCACAGATAGGTATGTTTTGGGGGGGGTAGTAGGGTGTGTGAAAAAACAGTTCCTTTTGGCAACTACTACAGTACACCAGATGCTGCATATTCCCCCAGTAAACACAGGTGATGTCACCACACTATCAGTGCAGCCAAACAGGGCTAATTGCCCAGTAGTGCCAATAGTGCGCTCCGCTACTGGGTCTATTACCACTGTCAGAGCACAGATAGGTATGTTTTGGAAACCCACAACTGCCACGTGTGGTTGTGTCACACAAAATGTCCATGTGGGTTGTTGTTCATAACAATGCATGACATTGCTTAAACCAGCAATGGCAATGCACACATGATGTATGTGTGTGACACATACACATATATACCTGTGACTTTCAGTAGTTACCATGTCTGACACGTGCCTCAAGTTGGGAGGGTAGTAGGGTGTGTGAAAAAACAGTTCCTTTTGGCAACTACTACAGTACACCAGATGCTGCATATTCCCCCAGTAAACACAGGTGATGTCACCACACTATCAGTACAGCCAAACAGGGCTAATTGCCCAGTAATGCCAATAGTGTGCACCGCTACTGGGTCTATTACCACTGTCAGAGCACAGATAGGTATGTTTTGGAAACTCACAACTGCCACGTGTGGTTGTGTCACACAAAATGACCATGTGTGGGTTGTTGTTCATAACAATGCATTACATTGCTTCAACCAGCAATGGCAATTCACACATGATGTATGTGAGTGACACATACACATATATACCTGTGACCTTCAGTAGTTACCATGTCTGACACGTGCATCAAGTGGGGGGGGGTAGTAGGGTGTGTGAAAAAACAGTTCCTTTTGGCAACTACTACTGTACACCAGATGCTGCATATTCCCCCAGTAAACACAGGTGATGTCACCACACTATCAGTACAGCTAAACAGGGCTAATTGCCCAGTAATGCCAATAGTGCGCTCCGCTACTGGGTCTATTACCACTGTCAGAGCACAGATAGGTATGTTTTGGGGGGGTAGTAGGGTGTGTGAAAAAACAGTTCTTTTGGCAACAACTACAGTACACCAGATGCTGCATATTCCCCCAGTAAACACAGGTGATGTCAGCACACTATCAGTACAGCCAAACAGGGCTAATTGCCCAGTAATGCCAATATTGCGCTCCGCTACTGGGTCTATTACCACTGTCAGAGCACAGATAGGTATGTTTTGGGGGGGTAGTAGGGTGTGTGAAAAAACAGTTCCTTTTGGCAACTACTACAGTACACCAGATGCTGCATATTCCCCCAGTAAACACAGGTGATGTCACCACACTATCAGTACAGCCAAACAGGGCTAATTGCCGAGTAATGCCAATAGTGCGCTCCACTACTGGGTGTATTACCACTGTCAGAGCACAGATAGGTATGTTTTGGAAACCCACAACTGCCACATGTGGTTGTGTCACACAAAATGACCATGCGTGGGTTGTTGTTCATAACAATGCATGACATTGCTTAAACCAGCAATGGCAATGGACACATGATGTATGTGTGTGACACATACACATATATACCTGTGACCTTCAGTAGTTACCATGTCTGACACGTGCCTCAAGTGGGGGGGGTAGTAGGGTGTGTGAAAAAACAGTTCCTTTTGGCAACTACTACAGTACACCAGATGCTGCATATTCCCCCAGTAAACACAGGTGATGTCACCACACTATCAGTACAGCCAAACAAGGCTAATTGCCCAGTAATGCCAATAGTGCGCTCCGCTACTGGGTCTATTACCACTGTCAGAGCACAGATAGGTATGTTTTGGAAACCCACAACTTCCTCGTGTGGTTGTGTCACACAAAATGACCATGTGTGGGTTGTTGTTCATAACAATGCATGCCATTGCTTAAACCAGCAATGGCAATGCACACATGATGTATGTGTGTGACACATACACATATATACCTGTGACCTTCAGTAGTTACCATGTCTGACACGTGCCTCAAGTGGGGGGGGGGGTAGTAGGGTGTGTGAAAAAACAGTTCCTTTTGGCAACTACTACAGTACACCAGATGCTGCATATTCCCCCAGTAAACACAGGTGATGTCACCACACTATCAGTACAGCCAAACAGGGCTAATTGCCCAGTAATGCCAATAGTGCGCACCGCTACTGGGTCTATTACCACTGTCAGAGCACAGATAGGTATGTTTTGGAAACCCACAACTGCCTCGTGTGGTTGTGTCACACAAAATGACCATGTGTGGGTTGTTGTTCATAACAATGCATGACATTGCTTAAACCAGCAATGGCAATGCACACATGATGTATGTGTGTAACACATACACATATATACCTGTGACCTTCAGTAGTTACCATGTCTGACACGTGCCTCAAGTGGGGGGTGGTAGTAGGGTGTGTGAAAAAACAGTTCCTTTTGGCAACTACTACAGTACACCAGATGCTGCATATTCCCCCAGTAAACACAGGTGATGTCACCACACTATCAGTACAGCCAAACAGGGCTAATTGCCCAATAATGCCAATAGTGCGCTGTGCTACTGGGTCTATTACCACTGTCAGAGCACAGATAGGTATGTTTTGGAAACCCACAACTGCCACGTGTGGTTGTGTCACACAAAATGACCATGTGTGGGTTGTTGTTCATAACAATGCATGCCATTGCTTAAACCAGCAATGGCAATGCACACATGATATATGTGTGTGACACATACACATATATACCTGTGACCTTCAGTAGTTACCATGTCTGACACGTGCCTCAAGTGGATAAATGGTATTTGCAATGCATAACATTATGACTGTGTCTTACTGTGCAGGGGCCACATGTGGTATGTGTATATACAGTGTGAGTTGTATATGGTATCACCCTAACAGCGGGGGATACACATCTGGTCTGGTCCATATAGTCAACATGTAGTCGATGAACAGGTGCTGCATGTTCCCACCTGTTGCGGGAGTGGTAACATGTTGTTCTACTGCAATTCAGTGACTACATGCTGGGAACCTTTCAGCTAGTGTGTTGTAGCTACAGTAATGCTCACACACAATGTTCAGCTGGATGCAGTCCAGCCATATAAAGACATATCTAGAGACTGTCATATTCCCAGTGTTGTTAGGGAGGACAGGTGGGTTTCCTGTGTATGGGAGGGTTGTGTGTGCCAGGCTATGAACCAGAAGGCAGTCCAACACACTGTTAGCTGCTCATGGATAGGCCCTGATGCTTTGTGCTGTGCCAACAACCTGGAGGTGTGTGTATCTGTGGTGCCTTGAGATACCAACCCCTGTTCATGTGTGTTACATGTGTAGGGGACGACAGGCATGGTATGAGGTATAACCTGGCAGTGATGGGTTGCAACTGTGAGCCGTGAATCAGGAATGTGTTACTGCACAGATATTGCAGTTTACCATGCTGAGGACAGTGTCCAGTGCATGCATCTTGCGGTGTACACTGCTGGTGTTGTGTAGCATTACTGTTAGTGTCCTATCCCATGTGATACCCATGGAGGTGGCTATGTAATCTGTGTCCTGCAGCAAAAGGCACTATGTGTGTATCAAGGGGCTTCGCCAATATACAATGGCCCATGGGTGTCATGTGCAAGCTGCCCCTCGCAAATCATTGTGGCTTCCCTAGCATGTAAGCACACGCTGACAGCCATTGGATACCCTATGAATGACATTGGAGATTGAGCAGAATGTAGACATAGAACACCCTTCCTACATATTGTGGTAGCATACCTGGTGAGGGTATGATGGCAACCAAGGTCAGGCTCATACTGGCCTGTGCCACATGCTGAGAGAGCCCTTCTATGTTCCCTTTCATGTAGTCCAGGGAGGTACATCTCAGGTCATCCATAGTGGCATGGTTTCGTTGACTGAGGTTGTAGTGTAGATATATGTTTTTGAGAGTGTGTTTATGTATGTAAGTGTGTGTGTGTGTGTACATGTGTGTGTGTGTGTGTGTGTGTGTGTGTGTGTGTGTGTGGTATGTCAGTTTGGACGTGTGAGTGAATGTGCAACACACGAGATTCACAACCTTGGAGTGAGGAGTGTGAGAGTTTTTCTCGTGTGTATGTACGTTCACAGTGTGCGCAAGTGCGTGTGTATGTGTGAGAGTATCCATATGCAGCAGGGGGTGTGTATATATGAAGGAATGGTTGTGGTAGTGAGTACGAGGTTATTGGTTTTGTTGTTAGGATGGGGAATGTTTTACCTCGATTGCACATAAGCACTATGTATTTATTTTTGTTTCAATTTTATTATGGTATCACACGTGAAACATTAATATTTTGTCAAGAAAGTTATAGTATGTATGTAGTGTGTATGTGTGAGAGTATCCATATGCAGCAGGGGGTGTGTATATATGAAGGAATGGTTGTGGTAGTGAGTACGAGGTTATTGGTTTTGTTGTTAGGATGGGGAATGTTTTACCTCGATTGCACATAAGCACTATGTATTTATTTTTGTTTCAATTTTATTATGGTATCACATGTGAAACATTAATATTTTGTCAAGAAAGTTATAGTATTTTAACGATTTTTTATAAGATAATTCATCAATATCACACCATCAGTATTATTATATTAATTTCATTTAAAGTAAGTTTTTGTAACAATTGGATAATTAATTGGAGTTGGATTAATTATGACATCATGTCCTGTATTTTTTGTATAAAAGTCACGAGTTAGAGAGGGCTCGTGTCTTTTTCTGAAGAAGTTCACGTTTAATAAAGTGGAAGAAAGCGCTAAGTAACTATTGCCTTTATTGTGGCTATCTCATCAATTCGCTGTTTTTGGTTTCTAAGTTTATCCATGTGTCCATGCCTCTGACTGACATGTATGCATGTGTTTTGTGGTGGACCATAGTGCCCCATGGGCGTATCACTGTGACCTTCACCATGTACAGCCTGTTGAGCGGGACCCCACTGCAGCGGCCAAGAGAGGTACCTGACACATCTGTAGCAGGTGTGTTGTGTAGCCCTACAGGCTGTGAGTGTGTGGCACACGGGATGTGTGTGCCATGTGTGGCATGTGCTCTGTTCTGACTTAACGTATGCCTGTGTGCCAGCTGTGGAGATGTGTGATGCTCAGGCAGGATGCTATTCTGAGGCTCCAAGTATGCCCCAGTGTGTTCGGATTGCTGTCAGTGTGGGTCTATGTCAGACTGGTATTGTAGTCACTGTAGTATGTCATGTCACCTGACAGGGTATGGCAGTACTGGGTTCAGAGTGCTCAGTCCCTAGATTGGCTATGTGGTTGCATCTCACACATGTGTTGTACATTCCTGGCCAGGGGAGAGGGTTGACTGCATACACGTGGCAGCTGTGACATTGCCACATGACTCACATAAACCACAACTGGACCATAGAGGTGATTCACAGGTTACCTTTGCACATGCTACCATAGTAGTGTGATTGCCATGATGATTACCAACACATAGGGCCAATGGGGAACAACATACTGAAGGTGAGTATGTGTGGGTGTACTGCTACTGATTTCATAGCGCTGGCATATATAATTGCACACGTGGGTAAATGCCAGGTAAGTCATATGCAATGTGTCACAGGCAACGTACATGCAAACAGGACAGACAGTGGTGTTCTGTCAGGTGGAAAATTGACATACGTATAGTACGCTATGCAGATGTCACTAGGAATCCACAGAAGCTCTGTAAATCTGCATTGCAGGTGGAATCAGTGTTCCAGGGAACCGCAAGCAAACATGCATGCAAACAAAGCTACAGTAAGCAGGTCTGGAAGTAGTCCATTGTACAACAAAGAAGGGGTAACACTTCCAGTAGGTAACAGTGCAAATATGCAGGCACTATCAACATGTACCCAGGAATGCATAGCTCAGATGTTCATGTTAGAACTGATATTATTTAATATTTAATTTAATTTAAATTAAATTGGTACTGCACACATATCAACATGCGCAAACATCCACATTGCATAGTCATTGTGGGCAACATGCCACCATTAGTGTACATGTCCATCATTGCGTATCACTACTTGCATTAGCTTCTCCCCTGTGCTACCTATGTATGTGGCTATCTGTTGACATCCTTACCACCGGTATGCAATAATGTGCAGCTGTTACACTATGGTACTTACTATGGGTATAGATAACAATTCAGAACAGTCATACAGTTACTGCATCAGGCATGCTGGGATATACACACAATCATATCAGCACACTGTACTGTTATCAACATGATACTAGTAATACACTTCTATGTAGTCACCCTGTGCATCAGCAACATGTTAACCTGTTCCTGCACTGATGTTGGAGATTGCAGGAGGTGGTACAGTTTCATCATATGCACAGGGTGTGAATTAGGTATGCCTGAGTCTGCCACTGATACCACCAATTGACATGTATGTGTATGTGTGTTGGTGAGGGACAGCAGTACAGGGTGGGGCACTGTTGGTGCAGTGTGTGCGTGTATGTGGTATCCCTAGGTGTTAACATTTCGCATGTGTGTATGCATGCACACAGTTCCACCTCATGGCTGCCATATACTGGAGTTTGTGGACAGCCACAGACTGCACCTGGCAGGTCATACAGATCAGTGTCTGTGGGCATGGACACGGTACCTGTGCCTGGCAGGGGTGCTACGGACTGTATCCGGTACTAAGCCAGACTGGGTACTGTCATCAGAAGTGGGAGTTTGTTGACTGCACAGTCCAGAGCCACATGCATGTGGTCTCCTGGGGCGGTCTGATGACAGCACAGACCCAGCATTGCTGGGGCTGCTGCTGGTACTATGGGGCATCCATGGGCCTGTTGTCCATGCCAACTTCTAGCTGCTGCTGTTGCTGGCATACGGCCACGTCGATGCCGCAACTGTCCACCATTGCCCTGGCTCATGGACATGTGGTTGTGGAACTGCTGTAATATGTCCCCACAATGTCTGTCTATGACATCGGTGAAATTACGGATAGCATCCGTGATGTCACACATACTGTCAGTGATGGATGTGGGACATGCTGTCAGCTCCCTCAGACCCTGTCTGGTGTACCTTTCCATCCGTGACTGTGCCTGCATGACAGCCCGAAACATAGCTGAGATTGATAGACCACTTTGGGCATGTCTGCCAGAGGCAGTACGCCCATGGATGCTCCCACGAGAACCCATGGTCAACTGTCTGTGTGGTACCATCTCAGGACCCTGCCCATGGCTGCTGTGTGGGGAAGCATGTGCCACAGATACCACATTACCCTGGTCAATGCCCACTGTATCCTGTCCATCACCTAGGGACATTGGTGACATAGGATGTACTGGCAGGATGACTGTGCGCAATGATGGGGTTAACAGCTGTGTACTGTCAATTGGCTGACCAATGATGGACCCTGACACACCTTCCTGTGCCATTACACAGATATCATCATTATCAGTGCCTGTGGCACCAGATTCAGGTTCCCTGCTGCAGGACACCGGAGCAGCACCAGAACCTGAGGGAGGAAGACAGGAAACACAGTTTACAATGTCTACACAATGTTACCAGTGATGCACACATGCACACATGCACACATGGACACATGCACACATGGACACATGCACACATGCACACATGCACACGTGGACACATGCACACATGCACACATGCACACATGGACACGTGCACGCATGCACACATGCACACAGGCACACATGCATACAGGCACACATGCACACATGCACACATGCACACGCACGCATGCACACATGGACACAGGCACACATGCACACATGCACACATGCACACGTGCACACATGGACACACACACACATGCACACCGCTCAGTATACACACAGAGCACTACTGAGTTACACTATTAGTACTAGCACTATCAGGACTATTATAGGTATTGTTAAAACACACTCACCAGCATGGATGGGCTGCCTTGCTGTAACACCGGAGGGACCTGCAGAAATGAGGGGATTAATGTCAGTGGGCACAACTGTGCCATTGATAATGCGTATGATACAGTTCAGTAGTACACCAGTTGCCTTTCACATGTCAGCTGCTGATATTGGCAATATCACACCTGCACAATTACATACTATGTTGACAGCTACATACCAAGGACACACCTTACACATGCATAAACTAACAGTGTAAAGAACAGTCAAGTGTACATATGGCATATTACCTGCATGCTCCATGTTGTGTTCTGTGTGGATCCAACCTCCATCATAATGCAGGTGTGTTGCTGTTGATGTTCCCGGGCTGGAGCCACAACACTTAGGAGTAGCCCCTCCAGTCTGGTGAGGGGGGGATGTGTGGCCACCCCACCTCCTGTGGCGACCTGTTGCCTGTGGATATCCGACGCATGCTGACGGACATTTCTGATTAAATCACTGCAGTGATGTCGTACCTGCTCATATGTCCTATTATGCGTGCCAATGTCATTTACCCTATGGACAAAGTCTTGCCACAGTGCAGCCCTCTCCTGCTGATTCTGGTTGGTGTGGGAAAACAGTATGTCATAATTCCGCACCAGGCTCTGGTGTATCTCTTCATCTTCTGCAGCAGAGTAGGCAGGACTTTGCTGACGCACCATGTCCCTGAAAGAGAACACAAACAGGATATCAGCAAACTATGTCAGCAAAATATGGCACACATACTATACATGATACTCAACTGTAGTGATATACTACTACTCCCATATGTAGCACGTGTATGTCTCTTGGTGGATACACATGTACATGGCCAGATATCAGTGCTCATCCAACACCTGTGCAACAATACCTGCCACATTCCATACAACATGGTACCAAGCCCCATCGATCAGCACACTAAGACAGGTCCAATGCACCACCTCACTCTGGGGGTTCATAACAAGGTACTGTATGTGGAACGTCATCCACTAGTGTGATCTGGACACAAAATAATCGGCCTGGATATACATATCCCACCACCACCACTAGCACAGTAGACTACTTTGATATATATGTGAATAGACAGATTTTCACTTGTAAGGACTGACATGGTATCCATGCAGCCCACTGGGCCAGTGGAAGCCACAACCCACAATGCTGACTCCTTTGCAAATGCTTCCCACGGACATCAAAAAGAATGCATGGAACATGCACACACAATTCTAACCCAGACCCTATGCACAAAGTTTAAGCATCCTGTCTGGTGGACCACAGCCAAAGACAAACTGTATAATGATAGAAGGAGGCTACTGCAGGACAGAGCAGATTCACATAAAGGGAAGGCATTTGTGGTCGGCACTAGTAATAAGCTAAGTTCTCTCATAACAACATCCAAGGCCAACTCTGAGAGGGAAATGGCCAAGGACACTATAGATAACCACAAGGCCTTCTTCAGTTTTGTTAGACACATGGACCAAAAGCCTCAGATATGCTCTGAGTTACTAAACACCTACTTAACATTCACTGAACCCACAGATATTGGCAACATTCTGGCAGACAGGTTCAGTGCAAATATCCCCCTCCCTCTCCTCCAAACTTAGAAATACTTATCACAGCTGAATGTAACCTCCCTATCATCTCAGATGTCCAGGTGAGGGCCGCCCTCAGCAAAGCAGATCACACAGCATCAATGTGACCTGATGGTATCCCTGGATGTGTGCTACGTGAACTCCAAGAGGAGATACATCCACATATAAAACTGATATTTAACCTTGGCCTTAATACGGGATATGTACCTGAACACTGGCATACAGCAACAGTGGTCCCACTCCACAAAGGAGGCACCTTTACTGACCATGGCAACTACCGCCCCATAAGCTTAACCAGCCTGGTCTGCAAAGCTATGGAAAGATTTGTTATGGGACTCATATACAGTGATACTGGGTACCTGCAGACACTTGATCCCACCCAGTTTGCCTTTGTGAAGGGCTGATCCTGCCTTTTGAACCTGGTTGACCTTTTCAAAACAGTCACTACAGCCATTGATGAGGGCAAAGCAGTCCATACAGCCTACCTGGACTTGCCTAAGGCCTTCAACACAGTACTCCACTCAGGCATCATAGACAAGCTCATCAGCTTAAATGTTAATACATATGTCACATGATGGGTTGCTAACAGTTTGAACAACAGAATCCATACAGTCAAAATTGCAGGAGCCATGTCAGACTCAAAGCCAGTCACATGTGGTATCCCACAGGGCTCTGTCCTAGGACCCCTCTTGTTTGGCATTTACTTCTCAGATTTGAAAGTAAACATGGGCGGGTTGTGGATGACAAAGTTCCCAGACGACTGCGAACTAAGCGCCATAGTCGTTACACCAGCTGACACACACATCCTACAGACAGGCCTCATTGAAACGGACAACTGGTGCCAGAATCATGGCCTAACACTGACTGACATGTAATGTATAGTCATCCCCTTTGGGTAAAACTACGTGCACACAACTTATCACATAGACATACATATAGATACAGACCAATAACACATATGGAGGGTTCACAGTATGTAGACTATTAACTTGTTACTTTACATTACCTGTGTTTGTCGCAGCTGGTTGCGTTACCGTTAGTATAGCTTCCTGCTGCTGCTAGCCCAGCTTGATACTGTCACTGATGAGAGCTTCAACTTAGTTTGTCTTACGTGTGTTTTTTGTTTGTGTTTTTTATTTAATTTTTTTCTTTCTTTTTCTCTCTCTCTGCCTCCACATGGTGCAATGAAAGTATTGCATGTGTGGAGTGGGAGTACAGGATGCTTTTGTAGGTATCTGCATAAGTCCATGTGATGGCCTCTGCACCAATTGTAAGCCAGCATTTGCTAATTGCATGCAGCCAGTTGTGTACTGATTGCAGTTCTCACTGTGATTTCAGGACAGTGCTATAAAAGGGTATGTGAGATAGGCGTTGCCCTTTCAGATTGTAAGGGAGGGGACCATGCTGGTATGCTGTGGACACTGTTCTGTGAGTGTAAAGGTTAGTATCTCTCTCAGGATTCAGGCTGTGTTGTAGATTCACATTTCTCCATTCATCTCTCCTGTTTCCTGTACTAAGTGTGTATGTACACTGACACCTACAACTATATATATATATATATATATATATATATATATATATATATAAATATATATATATACATATATTTATATATGTATAATAACTGACATTATTACCTACTAGCTACCAACTAGCATGGCTGTTTCTGTTCACACACTACTATTATAGAAATCCACTAGATTTGACAGTACATATACATGACATGCTTTGTGTACTACACATCCTATATTCCCTTTACATTCATTCTTACTATTACATGATATATTTATTGTAGCACAATGTTCTTATATAGCAGTCATGACTTAGTGGTAAGTCATGCTGACTACTGTTTCCAAGGTTCGGGACTGACAGTGGGATTTTATTTTGCTTTTGAACTGACTACAGGACCTGTCAATCAGAGTGACTAAGGCACTTTTAAGCAGTTGTAACCGGGTTAGCGCTGGTTTACGTGGAGCTCACGCATGTGCACTGGTGTTCAGCTCTGCGCACACCCGCTTACAACCGCTTAACAGTGCTTACTCTGGCGCACACCCGCGCTATTTTCTTTGAAAGAAATGAAAATGGGGAGACAGGAAAGTGGTGAAAAAGGAGTCACAAAGAGGGTAAGACAGTAGGGAAACAAGCTTGGGTTTTGCAGGAGGGATGTAGATAAGGCCCATAGCTGCCCATTTCTTCATCAGCAACAGCTGTGCATATGTTTGTAATTTGGTGTGACATTTGAAACCTTCCACCCCTGAGAGAGGTGTCAGGACAACAATAATACTTGTTGTACAGCCAATTGTAATTGATAGTTTCCATGTCCAGCAGACATGTGTGCAGAATGGGCAGCTATGTATGGGGCGTAATTTTTTTGTGGGTACAGAGTGCCCTTTTTTTTTTTTTTTCAGGTGAGAGTGGTATGTCAGGTAAAGGAAGTCGGTATAGCTGGGGAGGTAGTTTGGGTAGGTCAACAGACAAGACAAACAAGACGCATGCAGGGGCGGTGTATGACATGTGTGGGGGGGTTACACAATTGACGGGGATGGATGTTTGGATATCCAGAGCCCATGAGCCCACAGATGGCTACAGTGGAACTGATATCCACACCCGTGGGCAGTTGCCACTGCTCCTTCACTGCTCAGGATGGGGCTGTGCTGGGGGCTGTGTAGGCCGGGCAACAGGCATGCCCGTAGGTTGTGCCACCTGTGCCTCAAGCTGGTGTAGGGGCCCACAAACAGATTCCTGGATCTCCCTACGCACCACAGTCCGGATGCTATGGAGGGTGAGTGGTGGTTCTCCTCCGGCCACACTTGCAGAGGGGGGATGAGCCCCATCCCCTGCAGCGCTTCCACCCCAGGTGGCACAGGAACACTGGAGGAGGGTCCAGACTGGGCACTACTGCCAGGTGCACTCGCCAGCTGAGGTGGGAGAGGTGGGTCCGCTGGAACCCGCCTTCCCTGTCATCCTATGTTTTGCATTATGTCATGACAGTTTGGGTTAGTAACATACAATACCATTCGCAATTAGTTGTAACAGCATGCATTAGTATTCCCATTAACCAAACACCCAGATATTCACACCATTGAACAGCGAGCATAACACATGCATAATTTGAACAGCAATACACAGTCCAACAACATGCAGGGTTGATTGATGGCAACAGGCCATCAGGTTTGGTTGTATGAACAGGGCAGATGCATCAATGTACATGCAAATATGTATGACCCAACAGGACAAATGTCCAGGGGTGTTAATTGTGATTGCACATACCAATTTCACGTGGAATGGATTATATGTGGTTATAGGGTAGGGTGAGGAAAATATAATTAACACCTTCAAATACCATACATATGCTGTACATTTCTAATAGCTGCAGATATATACACACTACTGTTCTACCTACAGTTTCCTATGTGATAACTACTTCAAGTTGGTGATAGGACTGTTACTGCTACATCAATATACATTTTATTGTTATTCATACACGTTCATATCTGGCTTTGTTCAGCTACATCATCCTGCTACATTTGCTTTATATAGCTATAGACAACTGTGGATGTTTGGTATTTCAGACAATCATACTATCTGCATATTGCAGACTGAGAGCAACATATCCAGATTTTGGGATACACATTCCAGCTGCAGCAACATTTTGAACACATTTTGCAGTTTGGTTCTGCTTGTCACATTCATTTCATTCTGTACTGACTGCAGTATACTTTATTCAGGGGTTATTACTACTTTATTGGTGGATTTATAACTCTTTCACACACTCTCTCACTTGTTTTAATTTTACAATTCAGGATGGTACTTACTTCTAGGCTTTATAGATATGTTTTACCTGTAGTTATTACAATCCTTTCCAACAGTCTCACTTCTGTCATGTTTCAGTATTTCAACAGGGGTATATTTCACACATGTGATTTGCTCATCTTCTGCAGCTGTACTTTTCAGCCTGCTGCAGGTTGTGTACTATTATATTACAGGTAGGGCATCTTTATTTCAGACTTTATTTCAGACATTTTCATTTTTCTGTTTGGATTACAGACTGCAACACACTTTTGTAATCAAGCAATACTTGCAAACACTCTTACACTGTTACTTGCACATTTTATTACTTAGTGACTACACTGCACTCTTTTGATAACTGTCATACTTTTATATTTCTTTTCATTTACAGGGAGAGGATTACTGACCTGCCTGGTGGCGCAACTGCACCAGCCTATCGCCATAGGCTCTGCGGTTCGCAGAACAGACACCTGCAGCTGTAATATAAATAAAGTAATATTGGAATACACATCTCCATAATATCAGCTAGGTTAATTTCTTACATACATAATTAAATGTAACTTACTCAGTAGTGGGGCGATGGGCATTTGCCGGGCCTCCTGGATCCAAAGGTTCAGTTGGTCCTGCTTACGTCTCTTCAGGTCCACATGGTGGTGACGGACCTGCTCACCAGTCCTTGGAATCCCTGTGGCACTGGTGAGATCATGAGCCAACCGGTCCCATGCCTCAGCCCTATATGCTCCCCACAGGACCTGGCCCTGCATGAGTTGGGCCTCATGATTGTGGACAAGGAGCCAGACCATATATCTGGACTCCTCAACACCCCACCTCTGTGCTCAGAAGAAACTACCCTCACCTACTCCTGACATTCTGGCTACAAGTTAGTTCTACAATCGGTTATGCTGTGTATTCCCGCCTATGGGGCTTATATATGCCGATTTTCCCGCACTTATCTGTGATTGGCCATTTTGGAATTGTATCAGCTTCACAAAACCTGCTTTGTCATGCTCCTCTTTCTACTCATTCCTATATATTTGCTATTACTACATTTCTAAGCACAGCTGTCATGGCTTAGTGGTTTAGTACCTTGACTATGGTGCATGTTATCCTGGGTTCGAACCTGGCCACTGCTTTTTATATTTTATGACTGTCTAGACAGGCTAGGGGGTGTGTCTGTGTAAAGGCAGTTTTGTTACAGCTTGCTCAACGTTGCCCGTCAGTTAGCTTGTTGGCGTGGCGCGCAGCTCCGCGCAAATGGGTTACGCTGGTTTACACCTCATTTGGCTGTCAGCATGCATATTACGCTCAGCTCAGCTAGGGGCACACAGTTTCAGCGTGTTAAACATGGCTCACCTACGGGCACTCATTTTGCACCTGTTGAACCATTGCTCACCTACGGGCACTCATTTTGCACCTGTTAAACCACTGCTCACCTATGGGCAGATGCACTCAACTTGTTAAACTATAGCTCAGCTATGGGCACATCTGGCATTTGTTATTATTTTAGCTCACATTTCTTCACAATAAATGGCATATTTCATTACATTTTACATAAAATATAATTTTATATGTGTACATATGTGTCAGGGACTTGTTTCCTGCTTATTTCACTAAAAATAAAAATTGAGGTTGTGGGGGCTCAAACCATGACTGCCTGCTCTTCAGCTGACATCTCTATCACTACACTATTGCTTTTTGGCTTACTTTGCATAGTTAGTTCTTATATGCTTTTCCACTTACTGCTAACTGTGGCTGAGCTACGGGCACGCCCGCGCAAACAAGCGCACTCACGGGCAAACATCTTTACAGTTTAAAAAAAATATAAAACATGTTCATTTATATGATTTCATGTTTATAGTCTGTGGGGGCATGTGTTGTGTTTATTCACATTTCCATGTACTCTGTCATGGGGGTTTACTTTGGGCACTTTTACTCTTCTGGGGGCATGTCCGCTTGCAGGGCTCGGCCTACGGACATGCCCCCTACTGTCTTCCACGGACCGTGTTAGCCTTAGGTGTGATTTAGCATGCCCTCATGCATATGCATGACATGCTGACGTCACACCGTTTAACTGCAGCCTCCGTGTAAGCCTTGTATCTCTTACACGGAGGCTTCGTGAATCCTGCCCACTGTCTTTAGTACTGGAATAACTGGTATTGTAAATATGTTCGGGGCAGTGATGTGAATTATCTCTTACTTTTCCAATGTAACTACATAAGGACTTATACTTATCTTTAGCCTCACAAGTTAGCCTGATGCTTTGCTGGTCTTTAGAGCTGCCTTTGGTTTCTTTGGTCAGCATTTTATATTCTCTTTATGATGGAAAGCTCTGGCCTTACAAGGTAATCTTAGTAGGTTCTTCATTTTATTGTAAAATTTTAACCTCTACTAACCACCAGGGTGGTCACATTTGAATTGCTGTAATATTTGCTTCTGTGGGGCTACTCAGTCAATGCATTTATCTAAATAAGCATAACGATCTTTGGCATAGGTGGCTACTTATACCCACTGAAGAGTGAATGTTGAGATTTCATCAAACAATTGCAAACAGTTTGCTTTTTTTGAAGTCTTTAATGATGGTGGCATTGATTACCAAGGGTGGACATTTTTAGTATAGAAGTAACCAATTTATGGACTGACTTAATTAATGAGGGTCAAGTTTATTACCAGCCCAGTATTGATCCATGGAAGACTAAATGTGGAAAGAGTAACTTTTGGAATTATTTATAGATGGGTCGTTGTAATTTTACCTAATTATAAATACTCTTATGGAACTTGTTGCATAGCAAACTGATTCACAAATAGAACTCAAGAACTGTGGCTCTACCTCCTCCAAAAGGCATGTCACTTGCAGTGTACCCCCAGGATTCAGCCCATGGCGTACCTCAGGTTTCAGTCCAGGGGTCACTCCTCTTTGGCATTTACTTCTTGGAGATCAAAGCAAATGGTAAGTGTTCATTTCTGACCAAGTTTGCACACAAGTGTAAACATGGTGTTACCATAAACTCCCCAGGGAACAACAAAATTCTCCAACACAGAATTTTCCAAACAAATAGCTGATGTCAAAACCATGGACTAAAACTAAATGCCATAAATGTATAATCATATCCTTTTACAAGCATAACTAACCATGTAACTATCAAATTGACAGCAACAATGTTCTTTGATCACCATGTGTCACAAGAAAGTCCTTTTTCATTGAACAGCGCATATATAAAAGTATGGCTTGCAAGTCAGGCATGTAATCATTCCTCTGCACTTGGTTACCATCAGGCTAATCATTTGGAATAATGCCCCATTCGGTATGTACCTGTCAGAACACTTGTCACAACTGGAGTGATGGCAACATTATTTCACTAAAAAATCTAAAGCCTAAATCAGGAAGAAAAACTATGCAGACTGTGCATATAGTCTTCATATCATATAAACTAACAAGAGGCAACTTCTGCATCGCCTCTTGAGCCTCAACAGACTGTATCTATCCATACCTATTACCCATGCACAAGTCCATTAATAGCATGGACACCAACACAGGGGATCTCAATCCCATTTGCAACATAAATAGAGAATGTGGAAGGGGCGGGTGTGTATCACAGAGAGTACCTCTGCCAGTCCACATAAAGCAAAGCATGTATCTTACTCTATTCAAATGTAATCTGGATGAGTAGATGGGAAACTACAAATTCATCCCCTGTTCAACTCCCATGTCACTTATGGATGGAGGCAACAAATAAATCCCCACTATATCCTTGGTTTGTCTACTTCTGGATTATTGGTATCATGAGCTGTACATGCAGTGAGATCTATAGGGGGTGGTTGGCATAATAGTTAATCAGTATACTAGCTGGAGGTTCATACTAATGTAGTTAGATGATGTATTGTGTTAGAATGGCTGAAATACAGCCAGTAACATGGCAATGATGCTATGCATGCAGCTAGCAATTACTTATAAGGTATTGTAAAGTAGTAACCAAAATGTTTGGAGTCATGGTATGTACATTCACTTTAAACAGTACCATGATGTGTGCCTAACAACCATACTGTGTATAAAAGCAAGAGAGAAGCATCTAAATTAACTGCATAGTAGAACAACACTACTATAATACAGATAAATCTAGCCAGATAGGTACAGACTACTGTTTCTTTCTCTTTATATCTGTTCATCTATATTATATGTATATATATATATATATATATATATATATATATATATATATATATACATATATCTGTATATATGACCATCCCTACACATACATGGTACAGAGAAATCAGTACTGCAACATGATAAAATAGATTATGTTACAGCCAACTAAATGCAGCTGGAATTGCATTAAGCATAGTATATATATATATATATATATATATATATATATATATATATATATATATATATATACCTCGGCACACTTTGAACAAGCAGACATATACAGGTAATGATGGAATCATCAGATACAGGGCTAAGTTGCTGTGCTAACATGCTTTTAGTGTCTCCAGAGACCAGGGTGTTGTACATGGGAATTGCAGATAGTAGAATGGAAATCATTTGCTAATCACAATGATTACAATGAAAAAAATACTAGGACTGCCAACTCTGGGAAAGGGCTGTCATGGTCGCGGTGTCTAAAGCTGAGAAAATGCAATGGGACACTCCCACAAGATCAGATGTCTGGCCACATAGAGAGGTTATGGCAACAGTATTGAAGAAGTTCCAGCAGAGAACCATCCCAAGCTGTGACATTCCATCACAGTTGTTCCAGAAGAATCTCAAGGACAAATGTTATGATGTGATTGAGACAAATATCGCAGCTAATGATACAATAAAAATGTCAAACAAAAGAAACTCCAGCCAGCATTTTATATATGCCACACTTTATGCTGTACTACTACCCTCCCTGTGAGGGCAGGTTTATACAGAATCCACCATGACAAAGCCAAAAAGCTAACAGCTTTACTACTGACCTCATGTGCAAATATATACAACTTACATCTGAAATTCTGTTTATAGATGGCATTCACTGTTCAAGGCCAAATCTGCTAACAGCAATGTCTCACCTATAGATATAATGGCCTTGAGGTGAACAGGAATACCCTACATCTAGTGGAAACACTTATGTCTTGCATGACACTGGCAAGATATGGCAATATCTATGAATCTTTATCATAGGGTATTCAACTCAAAACTGGTAAACTGAAAACTTCAAATGAGTGGATGAAGGCAGAGGCAGCAGGAAAAGTTCAAAATATAAAGTGTATTTATTTAACCATTTAAAAATAAATAAATAATGTATCATGCGGTCACAAGCATATGCAAAGCCACTAACTATATATCCACTAGAAATACAAAGAAATTCTCTCCTGAGGTCCTCAACACTTTACTCAGTGACTGTGACTGGACCCCCCGCTAAAAACCCTCCCACTTGACCAGGCTGTAGCATATTTCAACAAAACATTTCTACAACACCTAGACACTGTCACTCCATTGTGCAAAAGCAAGGTTAGAACCTCTACAAACCCCTGGCTCAGTAAAGAAACCAAACAAATCCTCAAGTCCAGAGACACAGCCTGGCTTTACTATAAAAAATAAAGAAACACAAAGCCTAACTAAGTACCAAGAACTGCGCAACCATGCAAAAAAATGCATTAGGCTGGACAAAAAATCCCACCACACGACATTACAAACTAAATACCAACACAACCCCCCAAAATTTGGAAAAATGTAAACCAGCTACTAAAACCCACCCAAAAGGCTACCCCAAACCAACCACCCCTGACAGTAAATTTCCCATTGAAACACAATTCAACTCCCACTTTGTGAACTCAATTCTATCCTTAGTATCACAGGACAGTTCCTTCCTCACTATCCCCCCAACACAAATAACACTAATACAAGCTTTACCCCCAAAACAGTTTCCACCACTTCAATCAAAAGCATGCTCTCCAAACTAAAAACCTCATCAACAGCAGCCGACCTACTCCCCAGCTATTTCTTGAAACTTACAGCAGATGCTATTGCTATCCCAGTCTCCACTCTCATAAACAGATCAGTTGTTGAAAACTATGTGCCCAAACTCTGAAAAATATCCTATGTTATACCCATCCATAAAGGCGGGACCTCCACTGAACTTAACTACAGACCCATTGCTTTACTCTCCCCCATGGCCAGAATCCTAGAAAAATGCATCCATACCCAGATGCTAAAATATCTCCTAGACAGCAACATCCTGTCACCTACTCAGCATGGTTTCAGACCTGCCCATAGTACCACTACAGCCCTCCTATGCTTCACAGACGCAGTAAACTGTCTCAGAAATAAAGACCTGCAGGTGTCAACTCTTTTCTTGGATATGTCCAAAGCATTTGACACAGTCTTGCACCAAATCCTGCTAAACAAACTAAACCAATATCACCTATCAAATTCCACTCTAACTGGTTCTAAAACTACTAAACTGACAGGTACCAAGCTGTGAAATGGGAAATTTCTCTCTCCTCAGCTGCCCCAAACTATAGGAGTCCCACAGGGTTCTATCTTAGGACCACTACTATTCACAATCTTCACAAATGACCTCCATACCTCCACACAGCATGCATCTATCATTCAGTATGCATATGACACTGTCTTAATCTGTGCTGCACAAAACATTCACACCCTCCTGCAAACAACTCAACTGGCATTCTCTGACATTGAAAACTACCTTATCAAAGCCCAACTTATCCTCAGTCCAAAGAAAACTCAGCTTATGATTATAACCAGCTCTAACAAAAACACTGATAACAGTCAATTCACTGTGTACTCCACAAATGCTACTCCAGTCGCTCCAGTGGCACAGGCTAAGCTATTGGGAATAACCATAGACTCCCACCTAAAATTTGATAGTCATCTCAACTTAACTATTAAAAAAGTACATGCCAAACTGGGATCACTCTACTGTATCAAACCATTTCTTATCAACAACACAAGATCAGCCATTGCTCACTCCCAACTTCTATCCACCCTACTCTATGCATCTCCCATTCTGACTAATCTCAACAAAACTGAACTAAGTGAAATGGAAGCCTGCTATAACAGAATTGCCCACTTTGCTGCAAATTGCTCATATAGAACTCATCACTGTACTGCTTTGAGACAGCTCCACTGGCTTGAACTGCCCAACCTCCTAACCTACAATCAGCTCTGCCTCTGTCATTGGATCTATTACCTGCCCAATGAGTGTCCTGCCCTCAAAAACCTAGTACAACATCACTCAGCCAAAAAGCCTCTTAGATCATCAAGCAAACTACTACTAGAAGTCACCAACAGCTACAATAGCTTTGGAGATGCGCTATATAGTAGTTCAGTGGCTAAAAAATGGAACTCTGTCCCTACTAGCATTCAAACACATCATCCAAAGCCTCCTTTAAAGACCTCATCAGGCAACATCTCAAGCAAAGTTGGCAGTGCCATGATTGCTCCCCAGGCTGGTGAAAGCGGATAAGGTACACATGCTAAGCCTAGAGTACTTGATAATAGTTTTCAATCTTACTCACAAACACTGGCTAATCTACTATGTATGTATTATACCTGTGTAGTATGTATGCATTCTACCTATGTTCCAAATTTTCGCTGTACACCACATATTAATTAAATTAATATTTTTTGTTTGTTCTCTCCACTGTAACTGTTGATGTGCTGCATACCACTGTAAAAAACATGTCTTTTGTAATTTGTGTGTATACTGATCATGTCTAAATAACTAAATGTGTCTGTAATTTTTCTATGTGGAGCTTTTCTCCCCAGGCCTCTGCTGAAAAAGGACCTTTTTGGCTCAGTCAGACACCCCCAGTTAACAAATGTAAAATAAAATAAATAAATAGAAATGTAATTATTTATTTATTTATTTGAATTTTTTTAAATTGTTAAATGGTTAAATAAATACACTTTATATTCTGAACTTTTCATGCTGCCTGTTCCTTCATCCACTCATTTGAAGTTTTTAGAATTTAACAATATATTTAATTATTGTAAACTAGACAAGTTATCAAAAATAAGATGCCATGAAAGGATAATTGGCCCCTCCCCCCACTACATAGATGACCGTAGACTTTGGTGTTTACTGCAGCTTTATTGTTGTTGTTCCCTAAGTCAGAGCAGAGGATGTGCCACTTTCATCTATGTCAAATAGCATTGCATCAGGTTATGATATAAGACTTACCATTGCTACACTCCAGCTACTAAAATTCTGCATTAAAATAACAAGTGCAAATTCTAAAAAGACATTCATTGAGTTGTCACATAATTCACTGTATAACTCATTTTCCATTTTCTCTTTACTTTATCATTAATAATTTGCTGTCTCACTGCAATGTGTTGTGCACCACTAGAACCTTCACATATTAGTATATCTATCTATCTATCTATCTATCTATCTATCTATCTATCTATCTATCTATCTATCTATCTATCTATCTATCTGTCTGTCTGTCTGTATGTCTATCTGTCTGTCTGTCTGTCTATCTATCTATCTATCTATCTATCTATCTATCTATCTATCTATCTGCCTATCTGTCTATCTATCTGTCTACCTGTCTATCTATCTATTCACTGATTGAAACTTCAGGTCAGTAAAGGCAAATAAGTATGTGCATACATTATGTGCACTCATAAGTAACATTCATGGATATCACCACCAAAATGCATTTTCCTGTGAATCAGCTTCTGTTGTGTTTCTCCAAAGCTTACATAGGTACCAGATGAGCAGTGGTGTATGGAAATTTAAAAATCAAGTGCTAAAATGCAAAGACAATCCATACAGATTGTTCACACTTTATAACATGCGGCTTAAGTCAGCTGTTGAATCAGAATCATCTGTCATCATCACTGATACAAAGCTGATGCTCCTTTGGTTTGCACTCTCATTAAACATTGCTTCTGGTACCTAGAGTGTTCATAATGTATACAGAAGCATGGTCTAGGTATATCAAAACACCGACTTGTAAACATTGCTTTGTTATACCTGTTAATGTAATATTTACAGCACTGTTACAGGACATCAGATTGCCAGTTGGGCATCATAAAGTATTAAGACCGAATTCAAACGAAAAACTGGTAAAGCATAAAAAGCAGACTGTGGTGGCACAAAACACACAGTTTTATTCACAACACAAATACAGGTAAACACTTTCATCTGTTAGAATAATCCAACTTCTTCAGACCAAGAAATAAAACACACACCTTAGCCTTATATACTGTCCATTAATGCTAAATTGACAAATTAGATTTGTTAATTACAATTAATTAAGTGATTACACTGTTTGCCCTAAAGGTTTTTATGCTTTACCAGTTTTCGTTTGAATTCAGTCTTGGTAGTTCGTTATGGCAAGTGGCGTGCTGACACAATCACAATTACTGTTTTCTGGAGAAAACAGTACTTCAAATTCACTCGAAGAAGCTCCAGAGGTGAATACCATGGGGAACCTTACAGCCTTGGTCCAGGAACTCATGAAAAGGATCGATACCCTGACCCAATGGATGGAGGGGAATAACATCACCAGAGGTAATACCACTTGTAATCCAGTTAGCCAACAGAGCGAGCAGATTTTATTGCACATTAATACTGTGGATGCACCGGTTAATAACCCTACCAGTGAAAACAATGGTAACAATAATACAGGACATGGTCAGCTTGCTGAAACACAGAGACAGAGTTCAAGCCTTCCTAATGTTAGGGGTATTAGTCATATCCCTAACATGAATGAGTATTTACGGGAAGTGTACTTTTTTAACCATGTGAATGCGAACAGTTCAACTTCGCTAAATGGGAATATTACTAACACTAATTCCATTATTGGGCAACGGAATGACTTTGATTTAAAGTTATATAAATGCCGAAAAATCCAACTTGAAGTCTCTTACTTGCAAGAATGTGTGTCTAAAAGAATAATACCTAAGGGCTTACAGCAGCGGAGATACCCAGCTGGCTTCATTAATAATTCAACATTTTTTCATGAATTGATTGCATTGTTTGATCAGCAAGGTTTTGACTTTTTAAATGTGCTTATAAGACAATACGGGGCTCAAATTGAAAATCTGAAAACTGAACTTGAATTACTCAAGCATGCTATCACAACAAATGGTGATTTTGACAGATATAGGTTCAAGTATGGGCGGATCTATTCTAGTATTGAAGCAAGCTTGGGTAAAATCATTGAAACAAAGAAGAAAAAGATAGCTAGAGATCTAAATGACTATGCTAGAGGCTTGGCATATCCTCCCCCTCCCTCTATACCTCATTTGAATTTGTCTGAAGGGAGCTTAGCCAATCAAAGCTCAATGGATGACATAGGGAGAACCAGTAGCCTCGAGAGAGAAGAAAATGAAGCTGGCGTTCCAACAGTTCACCGAGGTGAACGGAGACATAACAGCCAGCAGCAAATACAAGTTCCTCAACAGAACATTTCAGACAATCATGCTTACTTAGATGACCAGCTGAATCCTGGCAATCGACAGGGTTTTTGCAGTGGTTATGGCAACCAATGGAATTACAATCAATGGAACAACAATGGGGCTCAAGGACAACGCAAGTAACCACAGAATCGGAGAAGGAGATGATAAAAGATTCGATGCAAATTATAGTAAGTGCTGAAGCTGACTTTAAAATTTATAATTTCAGCTCCTTGGTCATTAAAGAAGATTTAGTTAACTATTTTGCTAAAGGAGGGCTGACTGTGTTAGAACAATTTTGGACTTGAAATTGTATGTGCGCAAACTTAATTTAACATAAATAATGGGAGCTAATACAACTCTCACTAATAACGTGAGAGTCTCTAGTTTGTTCAACCCACCTTTGCATGAAACACTAGCATTGTTTGAAAGAGTTTGTGAGACAGATATTAGATCTTTATTGAACGAAAGTAATAATGTTGGATTTAGTAAGAAAAATATTACTGCTCATGAACTAGACTTTATTAGACTACTCAATTCATGCAATATAAGAGTCATGAAACCTGACAAGGGTGGGGGACTCATGTTTATGGACCATTTTGACTATGTAGCCAGAATGGGGGAATACATGGAGTCTAATGTGTATGAGCGGGTGAGCCTTAATGAGATGAATATAGCTTATAAAAAAGTAAACAACGCGTTGAATTATTTATTTTTAGAGGGGAGCATTAATTTAGACACCTTGCATTACTTAATCATGCCAGCTCCTGTTACACCTGCATTATTTGGTGCCCCTAAATTACACAAAGATCTAAGGAACCCCCCATTTAGGCCTATAGTAGATGGGAGGGGATCCATCACATTTGCTAGTGCCAAATATGTAAACCACAAACTAAAACCATATGTAAAGTCTGAACCACAAATTTGCCATGATTCATGGAGTTTTCTTGAAAGTATTAATAGGTTGGAATTTAATGATAAATATGTTTTCCTTACAGTGGACATCAAAGATCTCTATACAGTCATCCCACATACACTAGGTATTGAATGGGTCAGATATTTTCTGCATATTAAAGGGATGGATGACTAGGATATAAATATAATCGAAACATTATTGGAACTTGTGTTAGCCAACAATTTTTTATGGTTTAATGGTGAACTCTTTTTACAAAAGAGTGGTATAGCAATGGGGTCACCTCGTGGGAGCAGTTTTGCTAACTATGTGATGGCTTTCTGGGAGAGAGTGTACTTATTCAATAATATGCTTTTCAAGTAACATGTTGTCTGGTACACGAGGTATCAGGATAATATGTGTTTCATTTGGGATGGAGAAGCTGGGCAAGGGGAAACCTTCATTACAGCAATTTCATCCTTGACTAGTTTTTTAGAATTTACCTTCCAATTAGGAATTAAAGAAATAAGTTTTTTGGATGTGTTACTTGTGAAGGATAGCTTAAATGGTAGATATAAGACCTCTATTTTTAGAAAGCTCACTTATTCCAACTTGTTTTTACACTTTTCAAGCAGCCACCCACACCACCAGAAAAAGGCCGTGGTTAAAGGGCAAGCAGTAAGGGCGGCCAGAATGGTGTCTAGCTATAATGATTTTCTGACTGAGTGTGCCTTATTGAAGTCTATGTTTCTAAAAAGAGGTTATCCTGCAGGTTTTTTAGATCGGATTTTTGATGAAGTGAATAATAAAAGACTGACAGGGCATTTTCGTCCTATTGTACAGAAAGGTTAAGAATCAGAACATGAGTTGTGGGATGAATCTAGTTTGATGAGGATTGTTGAGAAGAATGTGGTAATGGAAATTAGATTCCTCACTAAATATTCTTTGGATTCAACAAGCATTAGACACATCCTAACTAAGAATTGGACGTTCATTAATGAGAACAACAGCCTTAGTAAAAATCTAGGGCAGGTACCCCTAATAACATACAAAAGAGGTGCAAATCTTAAATGTCAAGTTGAGAAAAAGAGGGAATTAAATAAACGAGGCATTGGGATGACAAAATGTAATAGATGTCCCCAGTGTAAATATGTTAAAACAGTGGGCAAAGTATCCATTAGAAATAAACATTATTCTTTACATGGTAAATTTAATTGTGATTCCCTGGGTGTGGTATATTGTGCTTTATGTGAACAATGTGAAGCATACTACATCGGAAAAACGGAGAGGAAGATTAAGCAAAGAATCTATGAGCATGTTTATTGTATTAATAAGAGCATTACTACAAATGCATTAGCTAGACATGTATTAGAACACCCCACCTCTCACACCAGCTTAAGTTTAATGTGTTGCAGCAAGTTGAACGAGATATGAGAGGAGGGCCGTGGGAATTGAGACTAGAAGAATGTGAACTAATGTGGTTAGTTCGCACATCAGCTTATGTGTTACCAGGTCTCAATGATTTTTTTATCTATCAAATGCCTGTTGAAACTAAAGGCACAAATTAGATAAAGTTTGTCTTTATTGTTTTTAATGTTTTTATTTATTTACATATGTATATATTTTCCTTAAAATGTATTTCATGGCTCATTAGCTTAGATATTAGTATATTTAGATAAGATATGTGTTTTTTAACTAACATGTAGTGGTAGGAGAATATAGGGTTAAAAAATTTGTTCACTATTAGTATGTATTCCCCTTTGTACACTTTCAAACATCTTAGGAATAGTAGTTGGTTAATATGGGGTTCCAATATGATGTTAACAAGTTTTTAAATGCTTAAATGATGTTAAATGTGCTTTTTGTAGGTTTTTCTAGAGCATTTTATGCAAAATATTTAAATGGTTGTATCAACTTTAGGGTGAACAGTGTAATCAGTTAATTAATTGTAATTAACAAATCTAATTTGTCAATTTAGCATTAATGGACAGTATATAAGGCTAAGGTGTGTGTTTTATTTCTTGGTCTGAAGAAGTTGGATTATTCTAACCGACATAAGCGCTTACCTGTATTTGTGTTGTGAATAAAACTGTCTGTTTTGTGCCACCACAGTCCGCTTTTTATGCTTTATCATAAATTCTTACCCTGTTCCTTTAACACAGTCAGCTTTCTGCTCCCCACAGACAGACAGACAAACAAAAACAGAAATGATTTGTCTGCTGAGTTAAGATAGAGCTCATTATATGCACATTTGTGTGCTTATGCTAGTCTATCATTGTACTTTGAGAAAAGATTATAAACATGGAGTAGTTAAAATGTGCAGTGGTAGTTTCAGTCAAAGGTCCTTTATCACCACCCTCCCAAATAAAGAAACTGCTTTTAAATAAAATATGAGGAAGTTCTCTCTCTCTCTTTCTCTCTGTCTCCTTCTCTCTCCTCTTGCAATGTCCCTTCCCTTCTTTCTTTGTGAGTCTATGGCATGAAAATATAAAATCATCTGGGGTAGAAGTGGTGGCCATGGCACAAGAGGCTTGGGTCTGCCAAGTCTATTCGCGGAGGTTAATAAAACAACTGAAATGCTTATAACATACCCAAATCAATGCGATTTTACATACTCTTACTGCTTCTATTACATAATCAGCGGCCAAAGTCAGAGTGACCTGGATAGAAGAAATCCTTAACAGTTTGCTTGTCAGGATGAAGGAAGAGCTGCTTGGTTCTGTTAACTTTGCTGGAAATCTCGCCACATTTAAAATCTTTCTCATTGGCTCTACATTGGAGTAAACAATGGCAATCTTGGCTACCAAGCATCCCAGATTCTAATCGATAAGACTTTAGTTACTGCCAGCAAGTGGAAATTGAGATACGGGGCAAAAGCTGATTTTATGGAGCTGGGATTGTTACCACATGTCACTTAGATCTAAGAGACACAAATTATAATCAAGGAAAATTAATAAGTCACATCTACCATGCAACTATAACAGATGACATTAAAAACAGCAACTGCAACTAAGCTTGACCTCATTTAAAAGCAGGGGCATATTGGTGTCATCCTTGCAAAATCCTTGGGAGTAGCAGTAAATCTACTAACATTAATCAATGCAGAGAGAGTACACAGTTCCAACCAATAAATGGATTAAACACTGTAAAACTGTATAAGCAACAAAAAAAGAAAAAAAAAACTAAATAATGACAGATACAAATTTATTCAAATACTTCCAATAAACATCCAGTGAGCGCTTTCATCTCTGGTAAGACCATCATTTTTCAGACTTCCTAAAGCTGTATGCTCTTCACTGTTCAGGTTAAAAAAAATGACCCTTGGGCCTGTTGCACAGCAGTTCTCTTACTTGCCTCCCCGTAACTGTTAAAAAAGCTTCCAATTCAGGCCTCAGTGGTGGATTGTATACACTTGGTTTACTAAAACTACTCACATTACATTTATCCTGTTTGAAAATAAACTTCAAATTTTTGGTTCTTGATCAAGTTTTAGAAGTTGCCAGTAGCTTAAATACTGAAGAAGAATTCGAGTGTTGGTAATACTGCTGGCAATTGAGGCTAGATGCTAGCAAACTTCCAGGGCAAAATGACAGGGAAAATTTTAAGATCTATTTAAAGAGGAAAAATCTCAAGCATGGACTCAGGCAGTAATTGACTAATTGTTTAACTATTTTAATTGATTGTGAGTTCATTCAAATGTGTATATAATGCTGTGCCTTGCTTTTCTTTTGTTCAGTCCGATGAAGTCTATCTCTCTCTCTCTCTCTCTCTCTCTCTCTCTGCAATCATCAATGTGGGAGGGGGTGACTATGCCTACCTACCCTATTTATTTAGAATGGAGGTCATGCCAACATATAGTAACAACTATGTAATTTGTTTAGCATTTTTCCCTTTCTGTGATGTTTAATGATCCTGAAATTTGCATGAATATGTTACAGAAAGGTGTGGTCTGTGTTCATCACATAGAGGTACTGTACTAAAAACTCTGTAATAACAAAGTGGTATTATATAGCCATTATGTTTATCTTTATGAAATTGACAACTATGCATTTTTATTTTTACATGTCCTGCATTATGTTGTTTTTAGTCACGTATATGATAGTGGCAAATGTCAGTTTAAGGTTCATATTACCATGTTTTGGTTATTTCTTATTGCAGTAGATTGCATTTGATTAGTTAGGATTCAATAAGATTAACTGCAAGGCTGGGCCCATATCAACTGGCATAAGCATTTTTCTAATATTTTCATGGTATTTGTCCCGATTTAAACATTTTACTGTGCTTTCAGCTAGAATCTGAGAAGCTAATTTTACTCTGCCTTTGTTCTGAGGGTCTTATCACTGGAGACCACTTAGCACATCTTGAATCAACTGGCTGTTGTACTTTTCTGTTACATTGTGTTTATCTGGTTTGCTGGAATTGAGCTGGTCTGCTCCTGTTTGTAACCCTGAGCCATCAGATTAACTGCAAAATCAGGCTTATAACAAATGTAGTAAAAACTTTGTTATGTGAAGTGCCATGGAGAGCAGTACAACCTATTAGCAACTAATTTGTTTTATGTTTAATTTATATTTGTGTGCACTTGTAGCTATCATCAAGGGAAATTAGTCTTATTTTCACATAGACTTGTGCTCTTCCTACAGGAGTGTATCCAGCCAAGTGCTGCCTTTGGTTACCCTCTCCTGATGCAATGTAGGTATAGCAAATCCTTATAAGTTCCCAGTTGTTGCTGTGAGAGCACAGAGACTTTGATTTTCTTATTGATTTTTTGCACTGCCGTTGCTGTTGCCAAACAACTATAAATGTATCTTTCCAAATTGTTATTGTGTGTGCTGCTGCCTAACCTGTGCATGCTTGCAAAATTGTACTAACCTATGTAATTGTATTTTTCAAATTACCTTAAAATTATTACTGCCCTGTGTGTGGCACCCATACCAATTTCATTGATATATATGGTATCCAGGCCTTTCATCTCATTGTAAATATTGTTTAACAACTGAGCTTTCTCCTTCTGATGGACTACTGATTGGGGTCTGTGCCTGTTATTTTTTGTTGTTGTGTCTTTCGGCTTTTCCCGGTTAGGGGTCGCCACAGCAGAACTCCGGTCCGCTAATGATTGGCAGTAGATTTTTACATGCTGAGTTGCCAGCTCTGATGCACAACCTTCAATGAAGGTACGCCCATTCATGCATGTCTCCACACAGAAGACGCTCTAGCTGAGAATCGAACAGGACAACGTCTTAGTGTGAGGCGACAACGCTACCGCAGCACCACCACCACAGTCTGTGCCTGTTATTTTTTGTAATGTTTAATATTATAATATATTGCTCTTGAATTGTATTATTTTTAATTATACCTTTTTAACTAGTGGGTGCTATTGGTACTGTATTCCTACACAGAATTTGCACAAGTCATATTGTGATAACACTTGTTTTTTACATCTGCTAGTTGTAAATTAGCTGTGATACTAGCAGCAGTTAACAGTGCATTAATGTATCAGCACATATTATGAACTCTTTTTGCTATAATGTCAGCCACCAGACTTTTTTGCCTTTACCTGCTCAACCTATATGGCCAATATGGAGGTTCAGTCTACTCTTCTCCCTTCTTCTTCTTAAGCAATTGGTTTTATATGATAGCATACCGATTTAACTATTGTTTACCAATAACCAGCTACTGCAATATCAACATGATAAAATTTGGAAGAGGTGTAACTGTCTATAAAAACTGGAAGGAATTCTTTCACCTAAACAAACTGCTAGTAAACTTCAGTCAAGCCCTTCTCATCCTTGGCATACATGCATCAGACATACATATCCTGAGACTGTTAAGAATCTCTTCCCAAGACTCCTAGAATTAGGACAAGCAAGCCTTTGCATCAAACCAGTATTGCAACACCATCATTCCTTATTCACGCATAATATGAAGTCACTCAGTACAGAGTCACACAAAGATGTGGACCATAAATCATCTATTTCCAATATGTATGCACAAGCAGGTGAAAATATCTTAGTAGTTTATAAATCCATTGATGGCAAACAAATTCTACTCTTACCTGCATGGATGAAAATAAGATGAAAGTCACCTGCCTTTTAAATCTAGGATCTTTGATGCTAAAAGTGGTATAGACTATTTGTAGGCTTCTGAGCCCCCAAGCCCTTCTGTGTTTGAGGGAAGCCTTCTAGCTTGTTTTTTTTTCTTATAACTAGCCAGTTTTCTAGTTTCAGCACTCAAATCTGTTTCTTTGATCTCAGCACTTGTTCAGAAAAAAAAAAAAAAAAAAATATTTCATCTGCTTTTACTGTACTTGTGTTTCTACCTACTTCTTTTTACTTTTGCATCATCTTAAAAATACTCAATTGTATTTATTACTGCTTGGTGTAACTCATTCTAAGCCTTTTGGTTTAAACACTTGGGCTTCGGACCAGTTAGTTGTTTTGCACTGAGAGGGTTTGTGGTCTGCACTGTTGTGGCAGAACAGGTAGCTTACATCCTTCTAGGTTGAGAACTGCTGATTGAGGGCTCAGTGTCTGTTATTCTAAAAGTGTATTAATTCTGGTTTAAGCACTTGGGCTTTCAAGCCAGTTATTTTACATTAAGAGGGTTCGTGGTCTGCACTCTTGTGGGAGGAGAGGCTGGACTCTGCCCTTCTGAGCTGGGAATTTCTGGTTAAAGGCTTATAGTGCATGCATATCTGAACTGTTTCTTACTGAAGTTGGTGCGCCTTGTTTGCTGTGGCATAGACTGGATTCGGGCCTGCTGGATCTAGCTTTGTTTGTGTAACTTGAGCACTAATCCAGACATTCTCTAAAGTATTCAATGGTATTTATTACTGCTTGGTTGTAACTTGATTAAAGTGTAGCTATCATTCAAGTCTTTTGGATTAAGCACTTGGGCTTCAGACCAGTTGTTTTACATTAGGAAGGTTTGTGGCAAGCACTGTGGTGGCAGGACAGGTAGCTTTCATCCTTCTAAGTTGGGAACTGCTGATTGAGAGCCCCGTGTCCAAGTGTATTAGTTCTGGTTTAGGCACTTGGGCTTCAGGCCAGTTATTTTACATTAAGAAGGTTCGTGGTCTGCACTCTTGTGGGAGAAGAGGCTGGACTCTGCCCTTCTGAGCTGGGAATTTCTGGTTAAAGGTTTATAGTGCCTAAATATTTGAACTGTATCTTACTGAAATTGGTACACCTTGTTTGCTCTAGCATAGACTAGATCCAGGCCTGCTGAATGTAGCTTTGTTTATATGCTTGTTGTTTGTTTGCTTGTTATTTCCCTGGAAGCTAATTCCACCTAATACGCAACTTCTCAGTGCTTCTGTGGATCACTAGTGATATCTGCATTGCTTACTGTACTTATTTCCTTGTTTCACTTGAAAGAAAGTTACTGTTTGTCGTTTTGCATTTAGTTACTTGTAACACATTGCACTCAAGTTACCTGGCACTTGCTCACTAAAGCAATTATATAAGTCAGCACTAAAAATTAAAAGCACTACACCCTCACTCCCCACTGGCCCTTGTTTTCAATTAAGGATTTCCCAATATTATTCTAGCATGTCCAAAGGTCAGTTGTCAATCTCCTCTCCGGTCCAGCTGGTGAATCTGGGAATCTTGAGGCAATGTTATAACTGCCTCATGTACACAGACAACCCTCTCCTCCTCCCACATAACACAAATACTTGCAGAGATGCAGCTATTTAGCCAAACTGGAGGCTGAGCTCTCTCAACTCAGGACTGGCAAGACCAGACAGGAGGAGAAGGCAACTACACACACCACAAAACCAGCCTCACATAATGCTACCACTCCACTGAATCAAACACATAAACACACAAAGACATACTCGGAGGCTCTGAGTAAAAATTTACCTAAACAGCAGAGGCCTCCAAAGCAGACACCCAAACAACTGCTACCTCAAGACACCCCACAAGCAACACATAAACCACAAAAGCAGTGTGCAAAGCAGTCACAGCCCTTAAGGCCAAATACAACACCAAACATACTTGTCATAGGTGACTCCATAGTCAGACACACTGACGTCCCACTCACCAGGCTGAACAAGGAGAGGGTCACAGTAAGCTTGCTATCGGGTGCTAGAATCCGCCACATAACACAAGCACTCAGGTCACTCCACGGCAAGTACAAATATGACACAGTCATTGTCCATGCTGGTGTGAACGACCTGAGACGTACCTCCCTGGACTACATGAAAAGAGACATAGAGGAGCTCTCTGATTATGTAGCCCAGGCAGGTATGACCCTAACCCTGAGCAGTATCCTTCCTTCACCAAGAATGATGCCACAATATAGAGACAAGATGATCAGCTTTAACAATTGGCTTAATGTCTGGTGTCATTCAAAGGGGATCCAGTGTCTGTCTGCCTGGGATGACATGCTTGACAAGCCACGCTGCTTCAAGGGACGGCTTTCACCTGTCACCCCTGGGATTCCGGATATTGGCTAAGGCTCTTGCCACCCCATAGTGCCTTTTTTAGGCAAGGCTCAAATTCTAAACCTACCACCCTAGAAAACAAAAATGGGAAGAAACTGAGGGTAATGCTGCTCAATGCCAGAAGTCTAAATCTCAAAATGCACGCACTCAAGGCCCTTCTCAGTATGGAGAACATCGATGTCTGTGCTGTAACTGAAACCTGGTTCAAGGCTCCTGAGAGCACCCGGCACTATTAGGTTTTACCTCCTATCATGCGTTCCGGCCCCAAAACCCGGACCACACCACAAAAGGTGTATCCATATTCATAAAGGATACCCACACCTCCAGGTTGGTGGCAATGCACGAAGCTTCGGAAACCATCCAGGTGCAACTAACCATAGGCAAAACTGCTCTACAAATTGTAGCATGCTACAGGCCACCCTCTCAAACTCAGGAACCCCACACAGCCTTCCTGAAGACACTGGAGGGTATAAATGTATCTCCAAACACCATCATATTGGGTGACTTCAACTACCCGAATATAGACTGGGAACATTACTCAAGCCCTAACTTTCTAGCCCAACGGTTCCTGGAGTTCATAAATTCAAATGCCATGGAACAGCTAGTCACTGTTCCCACGAGAGGAGAAAATATACTAGATCTCATTGTCACAAACATGGGGACAAAATGCTCCACACCGGAAGTATATCCCTCATTGGTGAGATCTGATCATAAACTAATCTCACTGGAAATCCACATCCCGCCCCCACCCCAAACAAAAAAGACCATAGTGAAGAACTTCTCTAAAGCAAACTTCACACTGCTCAAGACTGGTGCGGTATCCTTCAAGGCCCCTGAGCCAGTGGAAACCACAGCCCAAGCTTCAGAAGCCCTTACAAATGCCTTCTATGAACACCTCCAGGACTGCATGGATCAGGCAATCCCAAATAAAACCAAGACTCTTTCCACAAAGGGCAAATGTCCAGTCTGGTGGACCCCAGCCATTAACAAACTTTACAATAAGAGGAGAAAGCTATTACATGATAGAACAAAATCCATAAAAGGGAAGTCACCCCTGATCATTATTAGTAAAAAAATACGAGCACTCATAAAATCAACTAAGGCCAATTTTGAGAGAAAAATTGCCATGGATTCAAAGGACAATCATAAGGCCTTTTTCAGCTATGTTAGGAACCTGGGTGGAAACTCCCAGATATGCTCAGAATTAGTCCAAAATGATACAAAATTACTGAACCCACAGACATTGCCAACATACTGGCAGACAGGTTCAGTGCAAACTTCACCCCTCTCCCCTAAAGGAGAGATAACTATCCCAGCCGAGTGTAGCCTCCCGGACATCTCAAATGCGCAGGTGAAAGCTGCTCTCTAAAGCTAAAAACACAGCATCAATGGGACCGGATGGTGTCCCCGGCTGTGTGCTACACGAGCTAAATGAGGAATTAAACCTGCACATAAGGCAGCTGTTTAATCTCAGCCTTACCACAGGATACGTGCCCAAGGAGTGGCGTACGGCAACTGTGGTCCCACTCCACAAAGGCGGTGCCTCTACGGACCCTGGTAATTACCGCCCCATAAGCTTAACAAGTCTAGTCTGCAAAGCTATGGAGAGGATCATAATGGAGCTCATAAACAAAGATATAGGGGACTTGCAGACATTGGACCCGACCCAGTTTGGCTTTGTCAAGGGAAGATCATGCCTTTTGAACTTGGTTGACTTCCTCGAAACAGTCACCAAGGCCATTGATGAGGGAAAGGCAGTCCATACAGCCTACCTTGACCTTGCAAAGGCTTTCGACACAATACCCCACTCGGGTATTGTAGAAAAACTTACCAGCTTAAATTTAAACCCATATGTCACAAGATGGGTTGCAAACTGGCTTAAGGACAGAACCCACAGGGTTAGAGTTGCTGGCGCTATGTCAGACTCCAAGCCGGTCACAAGTGGTGTCCCACAGGGCTCAGTCCTTGGCCCCCTATTGTTTGGCATCTACTTCTCAGAAGTACAGGCCAACATGGGAGGACTTTGGCTGACAAAGTTTGCAGACGACTGCAAACTGGGCGCCATAGTGGAAAGTTCATCGGACACGGATATCCTTCAGAAGGGACTCACGGAAACAGATAGCTGGTGCCAGAGCCATGGCCTGAAGTTAAACGCCAAAAAATGTATAGTCATACCCTTCGGGAAAAACAAGGTAACCCCAAGCTACCATATAGGTGGCAATCCACTAAGCACAGAAGAGGTTATCAGGGACCTGGGGACCCAGGTTGACAGTGGCCTTTCTTTTGACACTCATGTTGCTAAAGTGGTTAGAAAGACCTTCTACATTGCCCACCTGATCATGAAGGGATTCATATCCAGATCTAGTGAGGTCATTGTTCCCCTGTACTCTTCAATTATCAGACCAGTGATCGAGTACAATGCCCCATTCGGGATGTATCTCACCCGACATCTGCAGCAATTGGAGAGACCCCAAAAGTTCCTCACCAAAAGGATAAAGGGACTCCAAAATCTGTCATATGCTGCCAGATTGAAGAAACTCCAGCTCTATTCAGTCGCATACCGTCTGCTCAGAGGTGACATGTGCCTGACATACAAGGCCATGTCCAACCTAGAATTAATGGACATGCTCCACCTCAAAAAATCCAAATCCACCAAAACCACTAGAGCAAGCGACTTAAACCTTAGCACGGATATAAATAGGACGTGCTGGAGGGATAGATTTATCACTCAGAGACTCCCTATGCTGTGGAATAAAATCCCAGTCCATGTGAGGCAGAGCACCTCGCTGACTCTGTTCAAGAGAAATCTAGACCTGTGGATGGGAGATCGTAGGTTTACCCTGGGAATCATCTCTGTGTCACTGCTGGACAGAGGCACAACAAACTAATGGGCACAGTATTTTTTCATATAAGGGGTGGCGTAAGCCACAAAAATTTGGGCTAGGCTTATAAATGCCTTAGGTCAGATAGCCTAGTATAAACCTATGAACCTATGAACCTAAACGTGCTCCAATATCTCTCAAAACAGGCAAATATGACTATGAGTTGGTAAATGCTCCTGTACATGTAAATTATTTCTGTCATTCATCCAAAAAAAAAAAAAACCTCACCAGATCACATCTGAAGCCCACCATAAAAAGGTTGTTTTAGCCGTTGCTGAAGTGTAAGTAATAATCAGCGTGTTCCTGCAGCTGTCCTGAAACTTGAACAGGTCCATATTTCCTCCATAACTAAGATGTGCTTTCATTGCAAAGACTGCACACTTTCTATACTTGGGTTCAGCACCTATCACACATTAAGACTTGTGTAGTTGTAGGGTTATTGGTATTTGTCTTCAGACAGATTCACCACAGCCATCAACCGAACTTCCTGAAATTGAAATAATTTTAAAATGTACAAATAATCACTTCATAGCCTGCTGTAAATCATCTTTCATATAGCCTGGCGACAACAGATAAATAAATAAGCAAATAAATAATAAATGTGGTAACTGAATTGCCCTGGAAAAACAATTGTTTTAAAATGTGGGGTTTTAACTATCCAAGTAATTATTGAAGGACATACGCACTTCGTGGTTCTTGACCTAATAAAAACAACTTTGTAGAACAAATGGTCATCTTACCCACAGGGATCTCTATACTGTCATAATCTACACCCAGCATATTGTATCTAGATCTTTGGTCAAATCTGATCACAAAGCAGTGATTTTCTCTGTCTAAATCACAGACACGTTCTCAGTAAACACATCAGGGCTTAAGGACTTTAAGCGTGCAAACTCTTAAAACTCAAAGATAACCTTCAAAATTCTACAGCAATATGTCCATCCCTACTGAGCTACAGCTACCACTTATACCTCAGAGTTCTACTCACATTTACTAACGTAGATCATGCAACCCCTAACAAGACCAGACATAATGGATAGTTTGAAAATAAACTACCTCGGTGATCTACCTACATGTGATAAAAGAACAAAGTTATTACTAAGTTGGAATCTGCTCACCTAAAAGACTCCATCAATCAATAACCGTTTGGTACTTCAGCACTAAAACCAGCCATCCTACATTAAGAAGGCCCTCATGCACCTGTGTGGCAAAAGTGTGTAGCGCAGGACCCATCTGAGTTGAGGACTGATGGAAAAAGGCTCAGTTTTGGGCTTTCTTATTAGTTACTTTGAATTAAAACTTTTCAACTTTGCCTGCATTCTAGCCAGAGATCCGGAGTGAATCTGAACTGAATCCATGAGCTTTTCTCCCCGGGCCGTCACTGAAAACGGACAGCTCTATCTAGTTGGACCTCCCCAGTAAACAAATGTAAAATAAAATAAATACTTTAGAACTAAAACCAGCTATCTTATATTAAAAAGGCCCTCCTGCACCCTTGTGGCAGAGGTGTGTAGCCCAGAACTCATCTGAGTTGGGGATTGCTGGAAAAAGCCTCAGTTTTGGGCTTTCCTATTGGTTAATTTGTGTTAAAACTGTTTAACTTTGCTTGTGTTTAAGCCCCGTGTTTATGCATAGCTGCGCACCACACTGCAGGGTTTAGCATGGCCTTGTATAGATCCAAACACTTAGAAACACAATTTCCTCTTGATATCTGCTAGAGAACCCTCCTTAGTTCCACTGCTTGTCTGCACACAACACAGTTGTGCATTGCTACCCAATGAGCAATTCAGTTGTGGGTCCTGAGGTGTTGACACAGTCTTCCACCCTTAGCCCTCCACAGAATAGCCACCTTTGTTAGTTTCACAAACAAAACCTGGTCCATCTAGCCCATCACCACTAGTTACTACAATATAAACCTGCTATAGTGGATGGACAGTTTCCCACTATTTCTCCAGCCAACCTGATTGACATGGACATCCTAAGGCAATGTAATAATTGCCAGCTTTGTTGGAAATGCTGCACATTCACAAGTCAAATGGCATATGGGTCACTCACACAAAGGACCTTAATCTGGTATGTGACAACAGAACTTGCTGGAGAGACAGAATTGTCTCACAGAGGTTGCCCCACTATTGGAACAAGCTTCCTATTCATGTTAAACAAAGCCTCTTGATGGCCCTATTTTAGCACAATTTCGATGATTGGATGGGCAACCAGAAATTCACCCTGGGGGTTCCACCTGTGTCCCTCTTGGACAGGGGCAATAGCTGATTTTAGTGTCTGCTTGAACCAGGCACCCTTGGGAACATGGGTTGGACTTTGCTAGGCTTGTAAGAGCCCTGGGGCCATTAGCCTAGTAACCTCCTATGATCCTATGTATACTGACAATCACTTGCTCCTAAAGCAGACAAACACAGGATGTGAGAGCTGTAACTATACCATGAAATTAGAATCAGTCCTCTCACTTAACAATATACAAGGCATACAGCAGGCTAACACAAGATAAGGTCAAGACATATAAACCAAATAAGTGGAGGTACTCACTAAGAGCCTACTAAAAGGCCAGAGATCTCCCAAACTCAAAAAATATACACATACTGGTACATGAACAGAATCCACCACTGCACACTCAGCACACATATCAGTGTCTCAACAATTAAGCCCCTAAGGCAAAACACCTCAAAACTTAATGTTCTGGTCATAGGCAACTCAATAGTGAGACACACAGATGTCTTCCTCACCAGGTTGAACAAGGAGAAGTTGACAGTCAGCTGTCTGTCAGGTACCAGGATCCGTCAAATGATGCATGCTTTCAAGTTGCTTAGCAACATGTACTGTTATGACTTTGTCTTACTACATGCTGGTGTGAATGACATGAGACGTACCTTTCTGGACTATATGAAGAAAGACATGATCAAACTCTCAGATTATGTGTCCCAGGCAGGTATGTCCCTAGCCATAAGCAGCATTCTACCTTCACCTAGGATGATGCCATAATACAGACAAAAATGATTGGTTTCAATAATTGGCTTAGCTTCTGGTGTCACTCCAGGGGGATCCAGTATCTGTCTGCCTGGGAAGACACAGTAGACATTTCACACTGCTTTGCCAGAGATGGCCTTAACCTCTCTCCTCAAGGCTATCAGATACTGGCAAAGATGCTTGCCTCCCCATTGCCTTTTTCAGGCAATGTCCAAACAACAAAACTTCCAATGTAAAAAAATCCACTAATGACAAACTCAAGGTCATGCTGCTTAGTGTTAGGAGCTTAGACAGTAAACTGCACTCCCTGGAAGCACTCCTCACCTTGGAAGATGCTGACATTTGTGCAGTCACTGAGGCTTGGTTCAAGGCCACTGAAAATACCCTAGATGTACAAGGCTACAATGCCTTTCACACATTCAGACCCCAAAATGATCATGAAACTGAGAAGAAAGTGTATCGATTTTCATTAAATCCAAATACACATAGAGACTGGTGAAACAGTATGACTGTCTTCAGCTACTCCAGGTCCAATTAACTAGATAAAATATTAACTAGGTAAAATACCCTACCACATCATAGCTAGCTAGAGATCCTCTACCATGAACCAGGAGAAGCACACTGCCTACTTGGACTTGCTAGATTCATTGAGTATACAACACCTTGGTCATGGTGATTTCAACTATCCTTCCATCGATTGGGCAACTTACATGAGCGCAAACATCATCACTACAAGATTCTTGTACTTTGTTAATTCAATTGTCTTGGAACAGTTGGTACTCACCCGCATAAGGGCCTCAAATGTCCTGGACCTAATCCTCACCAACATGGTCACTGCACTACCATCTGTGTATTGCCCTCCCTGGTAAGCTCAGACTATAAATCAGGAGTAAAAAAAAACTGAAAAATTTCTCCAAAGCAAACTATTGCTACTAAGCAATGGTATAAAAATTTCAAAGCCCCTGCCAACATAGCCAACAATGATTTCTATGGACAGGAATACACAAATGCACTATACAGGCACTTAAACAAATGCCTTGATTTGGCTGTACTCAACAGGAACAAACCCAGGTCTTCCTGAAAAAATAAGCCACCCTGGTGGACTGTGAGTATACATAAGCTATACAACAAAAGAAAGAAGCTAATATCTAAGAAGACAAGGGAACTTACTCAACAGAGGAAGACTACCCTCCACAGCTGGAACAAGCAAATCAGATATTTTGTTAAGTCCTCTAAGGTTAGCTATGACTCTAAATTAGCATCCCTTGCTAAAGAAAATCTTAAGGCATTCTAGCTATGAGTCCACATTAGCATCCCTAGCTAAAGACAGTCATAAGGTATTCTTTAGCTACATCTGAAATCTAAAAGGCAATGCCCAGCTGTGTGCCAACGTTATAGTGGATCGTACCACTCACATTGAACCTGAGGAAATTGCAACCTGCTATCTGACAGATGTGGCAATAGCTTCACCCCATGCCCCCACGAGGTACCTCAAAGTATTCCTGACACCAGTCCTCTACTGAGTATTGCCAAAGAACATGTCATACAAGCACTCTCCAAGGCCAAAACACGGCCTCTATGGGACCAGATAACATCCCAGGCTGCTTACTAAGCAATCTAAAACTAGACCTAGCGGAACCACTCAGCACTCTCTTTAACCATAGCCTAAGAACTGGCTTTTTCCTGGCAGAGTGGAGAACAGCAACAGTAATGCCCTTGCACAAAGGGAGTCTATCAACTGACCCTGGGAACTATTGAACCATAAGTCTATCCAGCCTTATCTGCAAGGCCATGGAAAGAAACATCGTGGACCTTATCCAAGGACATAGGCGATCTTCACACCCTTGGCCAACCCAGTTTGGTTTTGTCAAAGGTAGATGTTGCTTATTAACTCATTCACTCCAATGGAGCTCAGGAGGTTTGCATTGTAATTTCCAGTGGGTTGAGCTTAAGCCTTTTGTCAGAAGCAAATTCTAGCCTCACATTTCAAACAAATGTTCATATTTCTGGAACCATAGGGGTTATGAAAGAAGTATAAATGGCAAACTCTTCAGCACAAACTATTTTTGTAGTTGTGGTATTCTTTAGGTTCCAGGTCTTAAACTGAATTTTATAAGTCACAGTAAACACAGTGGGCTGGATTTACGAAGGCTTGCATGGAGTGTAAGAACAGTGTAAGACAGCAGACAGGCAATATGTCTGCCGAGCGATTCAGCAATAGCCGGTAGGGGCGTGCATGAGAGCTTCTAAAGCTACTCTTGCACGGACAGTGTTATGGTATGCAAATTACCTCATTTGCTGCTGAAAACTATGCAAATGAGGTAAATTTGTGATCCAGGAACCACTAACCTGTCCGTGTAAGAGTAGTGTTATCTGCAGAATTGTACTCCGTTGGTAACGGAGTACCGTTCTGCAAATAGCTAAACAGAGCTATGACAGCTCCAACTAAAGGATGCATCTAGTTAAGGAAGCATGCCAATGGCCAAATATAAGGCCATTGGCATTTGGAAATGTTGTAAATACGGAAAATCCAATGTAATTCTTTTGCCCCCGATCGCCGATGTTTAACCGTAGTGCAGCATCGCTCCAACATGCTGCTCTTTAAATTAAATGAAAAAAAGGGAAAAACATCCACAAATGTGCTTTTACACTAAAAAGCTTGTCCTGCCATGCAGGTGAATGGCAGGCTGCAAACAATATGGCCACTAAGTAGTGGTTGATAAGGGGGGGAAGCTCAGTGTGAGAGATGTAACCAAGCATTAGTAGGCAATCCTATGCAAATGAGGATAAGGATAGTGAATCCCAACTTTCCCTGGCATGTGAGCCATGTCCCCAGAGTGTAAGTGTAGGAATAGGGTAGTAGTCGAGTAGAAGACAGGTGACATCATGACGGGTATGTCTGAAAGACTGTAAGGTGATTGGAGCACAGTGGCATGTGTTTGCCCTGAGTTGCTCAGGATTGCAAGAGGCGTGTTTACAATTGTAGTAGCTGAAAACCAGAAACCAAAGGCGTATGCCATGGATATATCAGAAATTTCTTGCAAACGGGCACACAGCGTGTGCGCGCATGTGCACGCGTGTAGGCGAGTGTGCTCACGTGTGTGCTTGTTTGCGCGCCGCTGCCCCTTGTGGAAACAGAAAGGGAAAAAGGAAGGAAAAGAAGTAGTAGGAAGTTAACCAAGGAGAACTAGCAGAACTGCCAGGTGAAATATATCACAATCAGCCAATTACACAGGCAGTCGACTAGCCCAGCCCAGCCCAGCAATTTAAACTCTGCAAACAGCAGTCTAACCTGTTTTCTCACAAGAACTCTTGCAACACTGCAGTTTAGAAAGAGTGAAAACTCAAAAAGCTTAAGGCTGACAAAATGTTAGGGGCTGCCATTGCTATTATAAACCAACATGTGCAAGGTGCTGAGGGTGGTGATGTTGTGAATGCTGCTGAGCAACCCACAGTGAGGAGATGGAGAAGAGTGTATAGACCCAGGGTAACCTACCAGGGGCTACATGAGCTGGAGATAGTGGAGCGCTATAGAATGGACAGAGACTTCCTGCAGCAAATTGTTGAGCTGTGCCAGCCACGCCTCACACACAGAACCAACAGAGGGGAACCCATCCCAGTGGATACCAAGGTATGTGTTGGCCTATGAATACTAGCTACAGGTACCTTCCAGAGACCAACTGATGATATGATGGGTGTTTCACAGGCATCAGCATCCAGGGTACTGCACCAGTTCATGGATGCCATGTCAGCACATGTCGGTGAGCATGTATATTTCCCCAATTCCAGTGAGGCATTGGCCAGCAATATGCGTCTCTTCCACCAAACAGCAGATTACCCTGAGGTGGTGGGTGCAATAGACTGCACACACATACACATCAAAGCACCACCCGGTGAGTGGGGTAGTGTCTACATCAACTGCAAGGGCTTCCCCTCCATCAACTGCCAGGTTGTGTGCGATGCCCAGGGCATAATAATGAATATGTGTGCTGGCTGCCCTGGAAGCTATCACGATTCCCATATCTGGCATCTGACACAGCTGTACTAGAGATTTACCAATGGGGACATCCCTGACGGTCACCTAGTGGGGGATGCTGGATACTCACTGTAGCCATGGCTGATGACACCCATCAGAAATGCACACACACCTGAACAAGAACTCCATAATGAGGCACACGCACAAACAAGAAACATAATTGAGCATGTGTTTGGGATGCTCAAGTCACGGTTCCGGTGCCTGGACACATTCGGTAGAGCCTTGCAGTACTCACCAACTACATGTACCCAAATTGTCATGGTATGTGCCATGCTACACATTAGGATCCTGCAAAAACAGCTGCAGCAGGAACAGCATGGGGCATGACCAAACAGCCCCCCACCATTGCCAAGGCCTGCACAGGCACAGCGTGACTCAGAGGAGGAACAACCTGACCCTGGCCCAGTAGGCAGAAGGAGGCGTGCCCAGTATGCCCTGGCCTTGGCAAAGAGGCAACGCATAGCACATACACTGACTCAGTAGTAACCCTGGAAATGACACCTCTCTCTCTGACTCGCACATACAATAAAAGGGATGCCTAACTTGACACTACCTATTTCAAACATGTATAGGGAGTGTATTATGTGCATCCAACATAGGCAGCCCTGCAGCACCACCTGAGGCATGATTGCCCTGTATTAAGCAATATAAAGCAGTGTTAAGCACATTTTACCAGTATTTAGCATATTTAAGCACAATTGCATGGAGCTGCGCTCCGCACAAACTAGCGCAATGTCGGGCAATGTTGGGCAAAGTCAGGCAAAGTCGGTTAAACACGCTCACACCTGCTTTACTGTTCCTTAACCAGTCAGGTCTGCCCAGCAGGAAAATAAAAAGCAGTGACAGGGCTCAAACTCAGGATACTTTGCACTATAGACACAGTACTGAACCACTAAGCCATGACAGCATTTCACTGGCACAGACACAGCAGAGCAATTGTAGACTAACGCAAACACAAATAAATTCTGTATCATGCCCTCTGAACTTCCCCCCAGGCCTATGCAGACAGATAACAGCAGGCCAGGCAGTGTGATGTGGGTTGTGTAGGCTATGAAGTCACAAATTAATAAACGTGGAATTGGAAGCTAAGTTCTGTAGTACAGTAGTATGCCTCAAGCAAGTATGATAAGCAACAGCCCACACTGAAATGGAGTACCTGACATAGCAGTGCAGGCCTAGCAAATGTGTCTAAGTGTCAGGTGAACCTCTCATCCAATGTTCACCCACAGTAACAATCAGGTGTGCCCCCTGGGTAGAAATGTACAAATATTAGCTGTCCCCCCGTATGTAGAAATGTTGATAAGTGTATGCAAAGCGACTCATGGAAGCCCTGCAGGCATGGGGTGCTTCCTGTCGATGTACAACACAAAGGTGAGCCCTGAAGTAAAAAACAACTTGATTTTTCACACATATAGTATATATGTCCATACTGGGCATGTTCAAACACTTAACAAATATAGCAAATCCCAGTCAGCAACATACTGAAAGGTCATACTGGGCATGCTCACACACTTAGGCCATGTCTGAGCACAGCAGTGAGCCACACATATCTGGCAGTTGCTGTTCTCACCCCAGATACATGTCACTATCCACCAATCCTGCCTTGCACACACAGTGATATGAAAACAGACCCATGCAATATATTGGACTCCTGTCATAATCAAACTATGTACTACAAGTACTGAACTTGTTCAGAGGAAGTGAAAATTCAAAGACAAATAAATCTCCAATCAGTATCATCAATAAATAATGAGCACTCCTAACATTATCCAATCCATATTCTGGCAAAAATATTGTCAAAGAGTCCATAGAGAACCATGAAGCTTTATTTCGCAATGTCATAAATATCAATGTAAACACATATATGTTCTGAGTCATTGCAAACTGTAAATTAATACATGTACATGACTGACACCGCCAACATCTTGTCAGACAGGTTCATACATATTTACCCCCCCCCCCCCACTGACAAAAGGGTGCATTATCATACCTGGAGACTGTGAAAACCCATAAATCACATATACAATGGTTAAACAGCACTTTCCAAACCTAAAAACACAGCATCTATGGGATGACATAGCTTCCCTAGCTGTGTCATATGTGAACTCCAAAACAAACAGACCCTGCACCTGTACAGTCCATTGAGACTTACCCTCTGTACAGGATATGAAGCTGTTGAATGTGTTACAGCAACATTTGGCACACTCCACAAGTGTTGCTGCACAACAGACCATAGCAACTATTGTCTTATAAACCTATTAAGCCTGATCTGCAAGGCCATGGAGTCCATCATGATGGAACTCATAAACAGAGCTATTGTGAGCCTACAAACACCCAACCCTACCAATTTAGGTTTGGTCAGGGGCAGATCATGGTTCCCAAACCTGCTAGACTGTTTTCAAGGCAGTCACCCAGGACATACATCAATGAAATGAGCTACACATGTCCCACATAGACCTTGGAAAGACCTCTTTCAACATCCCAGACACATGTCATATCCACAAAATCAACAACCAGTGCATAAGTATGCATGTCATCTGATGGATTGCCAACTGGGGCACAGATAGATCACACAAGGTAAGAATTGTGGTCTCCTGTCCAAGCTGGTAACAACTGCTGTCCCCCATGGCTCAGTCCTGGGACCCCTCCTGTCTGGTGTATACTTTTCAGAAATACAGTCAAACACATGAGGGCTATGTTTAGCAAAGTTTGTGGATGATTGCAAAAAAGTTGTCATAATCGATGTGGGGGACAACAGAGACATCCTTAAAAAGGGTCTCAGTCAAACATATGTGGTATAAAAATTATGCCCTTGAGCTACAGTCATACAAATACCACATAGGTGCCAACACCCTAAATATGGAGGTGATAATAAGGGATCTATGGACACATGTGGATAGTCATCTCTACTTCCAGACATATATCCACAAAGTGGTTAGAAAATCATGCTATATGTTCACACAAACTGCCAAGGACTTTGCATGTAGGTTAAAGAAGGTTCCCTCTACTCGTCAGTCATCAGACCCATCAGAGAGTACCACAACACACTTGTGATGAATCTGACTAGGCACCTTCAGCAGCTGGAAAGACCATTGAAGTACCTCAACAAGAGGATTACTGGCCTCAAACAGTTGCTCCATGCAACCAGACTGAATTTAACTCAATCTGTACTCTGTTGCATACTGTCTACTCAGGAGATCTCTGCCCAACAGACAGGTCCATGTCCAATGCAGAACTGATGAACATGCGCTATCTGATGTAAACCCAAGCTCACTGTACCACATGCTCTAGGGATATCATCATCACAACATTAAATAGAACATGTTGGAGGGATACATGACTAACTCACAGACTTCCCTTGCTTTGGAACAGGCTCAAAACCGACATTAAGCCAAGACCCTCAGTGACACTCTTCCAGGGGAGTCTTGATGAGTGTATGTTAAACTGAACTGTCACACCATGGATCACTTCATCAGCTCTACTACACAGAGGCCTAGGGAACTAACTCCATGGGTGGTGATAGCTGCACACTCTGGACATACTAATATATGCCTTCAGGCAGATAGCCTATCACCTACCTATGTACCTATATATATATATATATATATATATATATATATATATATATATATATATATATATATATATGTAGGGGGAACACAGTATAATAAGCCAAAGTTGGATGGGCACAGATGTGTGTAAGAGGGTGACCATGACAGGGAGTCATCCAGGACTGTCCCACCCAGCACACATCCCAATGGCATGAAAGACATGAGGTGCACATCTCTCCCACTGTACATAACAGCCACCAGTATCTGTAAGCATTACAGTGTATGTGGTCCATGTGCCTGCTGTACAACATGACTGTACAATGAAGTAAACATCTACTATCTGTAGACATGTACCTGTCATATAGGTCCATAGGTATGTAGTAGACTATGTCCACGAAGGCATATATCAGCCTACGCAAGTTGTGCAGCTTTCACCACACCATTGGGTAGTCTCCCAAGGCCTAGTTCTAATAGTTAGTACCCTAAGCCCCTTTCTAGTGGGGCTGCTGATGTGATGCCTGGCATGAACTGTCTGTTTCCCATCCACTCATCAAGGTTCCAATTGAAAAATGTCAGCGAGGGGTTCTGTCTGATGTACATCGGGGCTCTGTTCCACAGTAAGACAAGTGTCTGGGATGGTACTGTATCCCACCAGCATGTTGTAATCATCGTCCTGATGAGGTTCATATCCCTGGAATTTGTAGGGTGACTCAATGTTGTTATGTGTAGATGGAGCATGTTCAACAGTCATGTGTTGGACATGGCTCTGTATGTTAGGCAGAGTGTGCCACTGAATAGGCGGTACACAACAAAGAACAGATGTAGTTTTACTAGTTGTGTTGCATAACACAACTGTTTGAGGCCAGTAATCCTCTCAGTGAGGTACCTATGTGTTCTCTACAACTGCTGGATATGCTAAGTTGAGTACATCCAAAATGGTGCACTGTACTCAATGATGGGTCTGATGATGTAAGAGTAGAGTGCCAACACTACCTCTTTGGATCCTGATGCAAACCCTTTGTTAATTAGTTGGGCCACATAGGATATCCCAATCACTTTGGCAACATGGTTGCCAAAGGAAAGATGACTATCTACTTGTGTCCCCAGATCCCTTATCACCTTGTCATTTTTAAGGGGGTAGCACCCATGTGGTAGTTTGTATGTATTTTGTTTTCAACAAAGAGGATCATTAAGCATTCTTCCACAGTAAGCTTGAGGCCATGATTCTGACACCACACATCTGTCTCATAGAGTCTCTTCTGGAGAATATGTCTGTCTTCCGGGGAATCTATTATGGCAAACACTTCACAATTCCCAGGAAACTTAGTCAACCACAACTCTCCTGTGTTGGCATGTACATTTGAGAAGTCTATACCAAACAGGAGGGACCCCAGGACTGAACCCTGGGGGACACCAGTCGTTACCGACAGTCTGACATGTAGCCAGCAACTCGTAATGTGTGTGACCTATCTGTGAGGCAGTTTGCAATCCATCCTGTGATGTATGGATTCATGGCCAGGTTGGTGAGTTCATCTATGATACCTGACTGGGGAATGGTGTCAAAGGCCTTAGCGAGGCATAGGTAGGCTGTGTGGATCTCATTTCAATCATCCGTAGCCTGGGTAACTGTCAAAGAAATCCTCCCAGTTCAGGAGGCATGTTCTGCATTTGACCAAGCCAAACTGTGTGTGCCCAACTGTGTGAAGGTTCCCAATCTCTGTATTGTTGACTTCCATTATGATTGGCTCCATTGCCTTGCAGAACACAATTGTCAGGCTCATAGAGCATGAATGCCAAGGGGTTTTCGTGGCCCCACCCCTGTGGAGTGTGAAGAACGTTGCTGTGCAATATTCTATGGGTGCATAACCTGTAGAGAGCATGTAGAGAGAGGTGTAGGTATCCTTGATGAATATGGATACATCCTCACCCTATGTGCTATGATTCAGGTTCTGATGCTGGAAGGTATGGAATGAGTAGTATCCTGGTAGTGCTAGTGTGCTGTCTGGAGCCTTGAACTAGGTTACCGATACTGCACAGATATCAATATTCTCCATAATGAGAAGTGCCTCGAGTGTGTGCATCTGGAGGCTGAGACTTCTGGCAATGAGTAGCATTTAGCTCACTTTGTGGTTATTTGTGTTGGTTATGGGGTTTGGTTTGTCCTGCATGACCTGTGTTCCACACCTGATGTCAGCGCCTCATTGGTCCCATCTGACCATAAGCAAATCACCCTACATATCCACATTCTGGACCCACACCCCCATTAAGGAAACCATGTTAAATAATTTCTCCAAAGCCAACGTCATGCTTCTTAAGACAGAAGTGCTGAACTGCAGGACACACATGCAGATGGACAATACAGTTATGAGTAGTTAATCCTTCTCAATTGCACTTCATAAGCACTTACATGACTGCATGCATCGTGCTATCCCAAACAGAACCAAGACGCTAACCTCCAAGAAAAGGAAGCCAATCTGGTGTTCCCCTGCCATAAGCAAACTGCACAACAGAAGGAAAATACTGTTGCAAAACTGGGTAAAATCCCATGAGGGGAGGAGCTCCATGGTCCACATCAGTAAGAAGCTGTGATCCATGATAAAATCCTCCAAAGCTAGTTATGAAAACAGAATCGACACTGATTCTAAAGACAACCACAAAGCATTCTATAGCTATGTCAAGAATCTCAATGGCAACACTCAGATCTGCTCTGAGTTACAGCACAATGGCACTAAGTATACAGACCCAACTGATATTGCCAACATCCATGCAGATAGGATTAGTGCTAACTTTACCCCCCCTCACCCATGAATGAGCACATCTCCATAACGGAAGACTGCAACGTTGCTGTCATCATGGCTGCACAGGTAAAAAACACTCTCCAAAGCCAGTAACACAGCATCCATGGGACCAGATAACATCCCAGGCTGTGGTCTACACAAACTACAGAACGAGCAGGCACCACACCTATGTACCATGTTCAGTCATAGCCTCACCTCAGGCTTTGTGCCTGCTGAATTGCGCACAGTGACGGTTATCCCACTACACAACGGGGGAGACACCATGGTCCCCAGGGTCTAGCGGCCCATTAGCCTGATGAGCCTGCTCTGCAAGGCCATGGAATGTATCATTATATAACTTATAAAAAAAGACATTGGTAATCTCCAAACACTGGACCACAACCATGTTTTGTTTGTAAAAGGCAGATCATGTCTCCTAAACCTGATAGACCTCATTGAAGCAGTCACCAAAACCGTAGACAAGGGTAAGGTGGTTCACACAACCTATGTAGATCTTGCCACGGCTTTCAACACTATCCCCCACTCTGGAATTATAGATAAACCCACTAAACTAGGCATAAATCGCTATGCCACAAGATGGGATGCCAAATGGCTAACTGACAGAACACACACTGTGAAAGTTGCAGACTCCAAGTACGACATTAGACCAGAGACAAGTGCAGTACCACAGGGTTCAGTCCTGGCTCCTTTCCTGTCTGGAATCTACTTCCCTGAAGTAAACTTTAACATGGAAGGTCTGTGGCTAATGAAGTTTCCAGATGACTGCAAACTAGGAGCCATAATCAAAACTACTGAAGATGTGGACATCCTACAAAAGGGCCTCACTGAGACAGATGCCTAGTGTCAAAGCCATGGCTTCAAGCTCAATGCCAAAAAGTGCATTGTCATCCCCTTTGGTAAAAACTCTGTAGCCATGAACTACAACATAGGCGGTAGTATACTTAACACTGAAAGTCTAATTAGAGACCTTGGGTCACAGGTGGACAGTGGATACAACTGTGATAATCACATCCCTGCAGTAGTTCGGAAATCCTTCTACGTGGCGCACCTCATCACAAAAGGTGTCTCATTCAGGATAGAAGAGGACATTGTTCCCCTCTACTCATCACTCACTAGATCCATAACAGAGTACAACGCCCCTTTTGCTATGTACCACACAAGACATCAACAACAACTGGAAAGGCTACAGACATACCTCACAAATAGCATTAGTGGCCTGAAATACATGCCATACACAGACAGTCTCAAAATGCTCCAGCTGTACTCTCTCGCATATCGCCTACTCAGAGGTGATCTCTGCCTAACATACAAAGCTATATCAAACTCAGAGCTGTTGGACATGCTCCGTGTAAAACACTCACAATCCCTCGGATCTTCGGCCCCAAAACCCAGACTGAAATACAAAAGGAAGTGGTGTATCCATTTACCCTATGAATACCCACACCTTCAGGTTAGTGGCACAGCATGAGGCCTTGGAGACCATGCAAGTGCAACCAACATTGTGCAAAGCTGCTTATCAGATTGTAGCCTGTTACAGATCACCTACCTTGTCTCAGGAACCTCACCCAGTATTCCTGAGAACAGTAGAAAATACAAATGTCCTACCAAACACCATTATATGAGGAGAGTACAACTACCAAAACACTGACTGGGAGAATTACTCGTGTACAACGCCCTTTGCCCAATGCTTCCCAGAGTTTAAAAACTCTAACGCTCTGGAACAGCTGGTTACCACGCCCACTAGAGGTGACAACATACTGGACCTGATCATCACCAACATGGGGTACCAGTGTTCCACAACAGAGATAAACCCCTTTCTGGTAATATCAGATCATAAAGTAATCACACTGGACATCCACATCACACCCCTCCCCCACAGTCAAGGAAACCACTGTGAAGAAATTTTCTAAAGCAAACAGCACACTTCGTAAGACCAAAGTGGAAAGTTCTAAAGCACCCTTGTTATAGGATAATGCTATACAATCTGCAGAATCATTTACAAGTGCATTCTATGAGCATTTACAGGGATGCATGTATTGAGACATGGCAAATATAACCATGATGCACTCCTCCAAATGTAGGAAACCAATCTGGTGGTTGTCACACATAAATGAGCTATACAACAGAAGGAGGGAATGAACACATGATAGAGCAAACTTCACATAAGGAAAGGCATCACTGATCATTATTAGGAAGAAACAATGATCCCACATAAAATAATCCAAGGCCAGTTTCTAAAGACAAATTGCCAAGGAATGTAAGAATAAAAACCACAAAGCCTTTGTTAGCTATAACAAACATTTAGGTGGAACTCTCAAAAATGCTGTCAGTTACTGCAAAATGGAAAAATATACACTGAACCAACTTACATTGCCCATGTCCTGGGGGACAAGTTCAGTGCAACCCCCCCCCCCACATCACCCCCAAAAGGGCCTGTGTCCATCCCAGAAGAATGCAGAGCACTACACTTCATGGACATGCAGGTAGAAACAGCCCTCTCCAAACCTAAGAACACAGCATCAATGGGACTGGATGGTGTCCCAGGCTGTGACTTACACCAGCCCCAAAAGGAACTACACCCTCACCTACATTCACTGTCCAGACTCAACCTTACCACAGGCTATGTACCCAAGGAATGGCATACCGCAACAGTCATCCAGCTCCACAAAGGGAGTGTCACAACAGAACTAGGAAAACATTGCCCTATAGGCCTACTCAGCCTGGTCTGCAAAGCTATGGAGCAAATTATCATGGAACTCATAAACAGAGACAGTGGGGACCTCCAGACACTGGACTTTACCCAACTTGGCTTTGTTAAAGGTAGACCCTGTCTCCTAAACCTAGCTGACTTATTTGAAACAGTTACCAAGAACATAGATGGAGGTGAATGTAGTCCACATAGCCCACCTGGACCTCACTAAGGCCTTTTGACACCATTCCCCACTTTGGCATCATGGACAAGCTTACCAGCTTGAATGTTACCAGCTATGTCACAGGATGGGTGGCCAACTGGCTCACAGATCAAACACACATGTTCAGAGTTGCAGGTGCCATGTCTGCCTCTAAACCAGTCACAAATGGCATCCAACAGGTATTGGTCCTGAGACCCCACCTGTTCGGTAGATACTGCTCAGAGGTACAGGCAAGCACGGGAGGAGTATGGTTGAACAAGTTTGCGGATGTCGGATAACTGTGGTCCATAATCGACTCCACGGCTGACACAGACATCCTACAGAAGGGTTATAGACAGACAGATACCTGGTGTCAAAACAATGCCCTCAAGCAGAATGCCAAAGAATGCATAGTCATCCCCTTTGGATAAAGCAAAGTGCACACAAATTACCACATAGGTGGGAATCCAGTATGTATGGATAATGTAATTATGGCCCTGGGGACACAGGTAGACAGTAAACTATCCTTTGATGATCACATTGCCAAAGTGTCTACAAATTCCTTCTATGTAGCCCACCTAATGTCACCTAATGTAACCCACTTTGTCAAGTCTGATGATGTCACCATCCTACAAATATATCTGTGGAAAGGTGAACTCCCAATAATGTGTATAGTGCGTCATGTAAATGGGTACTGCTCTAATGTCATTAGGTATGGGTTTGAATCCTGCACTTGACAACTGTATGTGTATCTCCTTGTAAAGAAGCAGCCTTTTTGGAGACAACTACAACACCTTAAATGTGGTATACCCATCTTTGTCAAGTCTGAGGATGTCACCATCCTACAAATATACCTGTGGAAAGGAGAACTGTCAGTAATGTGTATAGTGTGTCATGTACATGCGTACTGCTCTCGTATCATTAAGTAGTTAGGTGGGGGTTTGAATCATGTACTGGGCAACTGTATGGTAGTGTATGTATGTGTATTTCCTTGTAGAGGAGCAACCTTTTTGGAGACAACTACAGCACCTTAAATGTGGTATACCCATCCTTGTCAAGTCTGATGATGTCACCATCCTACAAATATACCTGTGGAAAACAGAACTCCCAGTAATGTGTGTAGCACATTGTGCAAATGCGTACTGCTCTAGTATTGTAAAGTAGGGGTTTAAATCCTGCACTTGACAACTGTATGAGAGTGTGTGTGTGTATTTCATTCTAGAGGAGCAACCTTTTTGGAGACAATTACAACAGCTCAAAAGTGGTATACTTATCTTTGTCAAGTATGATGATGTCACCATCCTACAAATATACCTGTAGAAAAGAAATCTCCCAGTAATGTGTATAATGCGTTGTGTAAATGTGTACTGCTTACGTATCATAAAGTAGTTAGGTAGGGGTTTGAATCCTGCACTTGGTGAGTGTGTGTGTGTGTGTGTGCGTGTGTGTGCTCTATGTGTGTGACACAATTGGTGACTGTGTTGTGGGGTTTGCTTTTACTACTGTATGACATATCACAATGACAACAGTATGTGCATTGCACGTCAGGTAGCTGTGTGGCAAATTAATATAAGTACATGTGACCTCAATTATTTCAGAGGTGGGAACCCTTCTTTCTCCATGAACACATCTGTTATCTTTGCCAGAGTGTGCTGCTGCTTTCCAGACCTTAGGTCACATCTGTATGCTTGTGACAATCCCAGCCACAATCCCAATCCCTGGTCTAGGTCATCTGTGTCACGCACACTCATTACGGTTTCTATTGAATAGTGTGAGTGAGGGTTTATGCCTGAGGTATATTTCAGACCAGTTAAAATGCAGCAAAGTCTGTCAATGATGGCTATTCATTATAGGTGTACAACAACCTTTATGGATATGCATGCAGACTCCTTATTGCTTATGTGATTCACCGAGGGATTTCAAAATACCTTTGGAAATGGGATTACCAAAGGAGAGATGATGTAACACTTGGCTGTATGTACCCATCGGTACCTGTCAACATGTTGGGGGCTACTACCTATGTGGTACTGTTGGGATACTATGTTTTGTAAAGGTGGATGACCATTCTTTAGTTGCCTTATAGTTTTACAGCATGGGTTTGACAACAGGTATCTGTCCGTATGATACCCTTGTGGAGAATGTGTGTGTCATCTAGAGAATGCATTATAGGCCACAGTATGCATTCCCAGACGTGGACGGACATATACCTACTGTGCTTGCTTGTACCTAAGTGAGCTATATGGCAATCAGGAGTGGTCCCAGGAATGGGTGCAGGTGAACACCACTGGCTACTGGCATAGTATAGTTCCTGAAGGGTACAAATGTTACTGTGTGTCCTACATCTGTCTGTCAGTTGTCAAGCCATCATCTAACAATTGTTTATGGTCAGGCTGTAGCGGTTATGTATACTACCAGAGTGCAAACCAATGACAGATAGTAACAGTATCACCCACAGCACAATGTCAAACCATGTCATACACACATATGTACCCAAGTTCCAAAATGTGTGTAGTACAATGCATACTGGCCACCAATAGAAACTATGGAGTGTTAACACTCTGTAATACAGGGCATGTCACCCTGCCCATGTGTCCACTATGCATGTACATGCAGACAGTGCACCTCCACCATGTTCACAAATGTACACCTGCAAACCTGTGCTGCACACATCCCACACGTACTGTCCACTGTCTAACACATGCTGCCAATACTACATACATCAGCCAAGTGACACGTAGGCAGACAATACACTATTGGGATTAACACTGGTGTAACCAATACTCCATTGACAATCATAGCTTTAATGCATCATGGCTGCTTAGCTACACCTTCAAGGATAACATTACACTTTACTGCTGACAACATGCTAACATTGCTATACTGCCATAAAGTCACCCTGTGCATCAGCACCATGTTAGCCTGTTCCTGCATCAATGTTACAGATGACAGGAGGTGGCACAGGTTTCATAATATGCACAGGGTATGTTGTTGGTTTGCCAGATGCCTACATTGAGCCATACAATCGACATGTATGTGTGTGTGTGTGTGTGTGTGTGTGTGTGTGTGTGTGTGTGTGTGTGTGTAAGGGCCAAGAGTACTGGTATGGTCCAATGTTGATGTAATGTGTGCGGGTATGTGTTAGCCCTAGGTGTCTGGTTTATGTGTGTGTGTGTCTGCATGCACACAGTTCCACCATGTGGCTGCCATATACGGGGATTTGTGGGACAGCCACAGACTGTACCTGCCAGGCTTTACAGATCACCGTCTCCCGCCATGGATGCGGTACATGTGCCTGGCAGGGGTGCTACTGACAGTATCAGGTACTGAGCCAGACTGAGTACTATCCTCAGAGGTAGACATATGTACACTGGACCCAGGTCCATGCTGGAACTGCCCAGAGCCATGTGCACGTGGTCTTCTAGGATGGTCTATGGACAGCCCACCCCCAACATTGCTGGGGCTGGTACTGACACTATGGGAGCAGCTGTGACTTGAGGGATGTCTGCGGCGACTTCCAGCTGCTGATGTTGCTGGCATACATCCATGTCGATGTCTCACCCGTCCCGCACTGACCTGACACATGGACATGACATTGTGGAGGACATCTAATGTCTCACCCCAACGTCTATCCATGACCTCAGTGTGATTATGGATGGCACCTGCTAGGTCACAGATACTGACATTTAAAGCGGTGTTATGTGCTCTCTGTGCCCTTAGTCCCTGTATGGTGTACCATTCCATATGTGCCTGTGCCTCCATGACAGCCTGAAACATGCGTGAGGGTTGTAAGGCCTGTGGCACGTCTGCCAGGGGCATGATGACCAGCAGTGCTCTGATGAGAACCCCTGGACATCTGCCTATGTGGTACCATTCCAGACCTCTGGGTATGGCTGCTGTGTCTGGATGCTTGTGCCATAGGTACCACACTGTCCTGGCCATTGCTGACTATAGACTGTCCCTCAGCTAAGGGCATTGGTGATGAGGGATGTATTGGCAGTATGACTGTGTGCATGGATGGGGTGGACAGCTGTGTACTGTCGATTGGTGGCCCAATGACAGACCCTGGCAAACATGCCTGTGCCTCAACACACCTATCATCATTATCACTATTTGAGCCAGTGACATCAGGTTTCCTGCTGCAGTGAACCAGCCCAAGCTCAGCACCTGTGAGAGGAAGACAGGAAGCACACTTTACGACCTGTACATGATGTCAGAACAAATGCACACATGCACACATGCACACATGAACACATGAACACATGCACACATGCACACATGCACACATGCACACATGAACACATGCACACATGCACACATGAACACATGAACACATGCACACATGCACACATGAACACATGCACACATGCACACATGCACACATGAACACATGCACACATGCACACAGATACACTCCTCACTAAAGCAGACACACACACACCCACACACACACACACCACCAGCAATCCAGAATATACCCAATAGCGTTTGATGGTGGGTACAGTATCACAAGACAGTCATATCACACATGTCAGCATGCAGGACGTGTGTTGTTCAACAACATGCAGTGCGAGTGTAGACAGTCCTTGTTAATAACAGTATACATGGCTTTGATGCATGTGTGTTGTTGTTCAGTGATTGTCCTCACCCTGGAATGCAATGTGTACATGGACACAACATTGCTGTGCAAGTATTACAAGCTCTGCAATGTGCTGTGCACCATCACTCACAGGTATACATACCATGGCTGGATGTTTATCTGTGTGTCACATAGATATCTGTTACTGATTAGAGCATCTGTGTCTTTAGCAGATAATTGTGGACACCGGTTTAGATCATGCATGCTATGTATACACACAGGATGAGTGGTGCGTGTATACCTGATAGAATACCATTGCTCAACATAGCCATTGTACAGTAGTTATGTTGAGTGTAGAACATATCGTGGACATGCCAGTGCCAGCCATGACATGGCATGCTAACACATACCCAATATGTGTCATGTGACCTATACACTCAATAGCATTACAAGACATATATGTGTCACTTTGTGCAAATGGTGATTGTTATGCATATTGTGTATAGGTACATATGTTTGCACACACACAACATTGAGGTGTATAGCAATGAATGCTATGTGTAGTACTGTGGTTACTGTAACTGGATGGCATGTTGTATCATGAGCCATCATCATGCAGCAACATGTGGTCATTCAAGGCTACTTATGTGTGCCAGACTGGCACCTATCATGCTGTACCTGAACAGCAGTACCATGGCTACATTCACCATTTCACAGCCAGTTGTTATATGGGTTTGTAAAGTGCCCAATAGGGAGCATTGCCTAACATGAATGTGTTGCGTGTTGGAGAGTGTCGCACTGCCCCATGATAGGTCTCTACCCCTCAGGTACATTATGTGTGCTGTGTGGATGACATTTGGGATACTGGAGTGTGACCTTACAGCGTGTGTCTGAATACGCCATGTGTAGCATATTAACATGTACTGCATATGACAGAGTTGTGTTTGTCATGTGCATGTGTATCGACTGCCTATCCAATGTCCACTATAGTGTAGCCACAATTGTTTGGGATGCTTTGTGTATTGTATGTGTTTGAGCCAGCCACTCACGTTACTGAGATGTGCATAGTCTCACAACAAACATGCACAGCATGCATTATGCATAGGTGTGTTACATGTGTATATGGCCTACACCTCACCTATGACATGCACATTTTATTAGCAATATTAAATGTTGAACACACTCACCAGCATGGGTCTGCTGCCTTGCTATCACACCAGAGGGACCTACAAATATATGAAACAGTTTGTCAGTGGCAGCAACTGTGGCATTGCTACTGTGGGTTTGCAATCTTACAGTAGCACAATGGTTGACAGTCACATGCCTACACATCATGTTCCACATTATCAGTATTGAACAACACCAGGCTCCACATCTTCTAACTACAAAGTACACATCTCACATATGCATGATCTAATAATAGAGGTAACAGTAGTCTACAGATATGCCACCTTACCTGCACGCTCCATGTGAACTTGCTGGGGGGGCTCCGGCCTCCATGATGATGCATGTGTGCTGTTGTTGGCCGGGAGCCCCCAGGCCTAGGAGCAGCTCCTCCACTCTGGTGAGGGCGGGATGGGTGGCAACCCCATCACCTGTGACAAGCTGTTGCCTACGGACATCAGACGCATGCTGCCGGACATGTCTAAGTAAATCACTGCAGTGATGTTGTACCTGCTCATAAGTCTGGTTATGCGTGCTTATGTTATTTATCCTATGGACAACATCTTGCCACAGCGCAGTCCGCTCATGCTGGTCCTGGCTGGTTCTTGAAAATAGCAGGGTGTACTGTTGGATGAGACAGTTGGTTCGTATCTCATCCTCTGCACGGCTATAGGCAGGATTGTGATGGTGGGGCATGACACTGGAAGACAATAAAACAATATGTGTGAGCAAGCCATGTGGCACACTTAACATTCTACAGTACAGATATCACTGAACTGCCATAAATAGCAAACTATTGTCTGTCACAGGATACACACTTTCAATACCACATATCAGTGCTCAGCCCACAATTGCCTGACACTGCCTGACACGAGCTATATATTAAAACGTTTTCTGCACAGCAACAAAGATAAACCACTATGTAAGACTATGCAACAGTACATGGCACACTGTATGCGACACAATGCACCACCTAGCCACAGGAGGTATATATCCAGCTAATGCATAATGAAATATGTAATCCATTGCAATGATTGTAAAGTCCAGTTACAGTATTACCAGTATGCCACACTAGTTGTTGATGGAAAACCCCTGCCTACAATATGTGCACATTCATGAATATAGGAGGCATACTGCTGTACTAGACTATACATGTTGCTAGATACCCACTTATATCCTGTAACACACATATGACCAAGGGCATGTTACAGGCATACCCACACACACATCGGGCATACATACAGGACACAGAGGTATGGCAACCCAGATGAGCTTTACATGTGTACCATACAGTACTGTGTGTCAGTACTTACAAACCCTTATGCCTGAGGTATGTAATCTGTGAGGACTACAGGGAACACACAAAACAGTGTTTCCAAGCAATGTGGACATACACCATACTGTGCTGTTTAGGCCTGCAGCTTCAGGTAGTACTACAGTTCATACAGGGGTTTGATTCACCAGCAGTACAAATCAATGAGCATACATGTACTGCTTTATCCTCCAATGGCACACCCCAGTTAACACAAAGGGACTACGTCAGACCATATGCCATACTACATTTTCTGGCTAGCAATAGCATACACATCTTTTGCTGGGATCAGAGCTAGGACACATAATACCATGACAGAAACAGTTTCCCACTAAGCTATCCGACATATACACAACTGTGACACATTCACCAACACATTCACCATCACACTCAGTCAACCTCACATAGCAATTATTGCAACAAGTACATGTGGGTGTGTATTGATTCATAGGTAGGTTATAGGCTATTGGCACTAGGACCTATAGAAGCCTAGCCAGATGGTACCCTGGCCTTTGACACCCAACTAATTTAGTTTCATGTGTCCCTGTCAAGCAGAGCCAAAGAGGTGATTCCCGGGGTGTATTTCCTATCTCCCATCCAATCATCAAGACTAGTCATGATGAGTGCTACTGAGGAGCTTTGTTTGCTATTAATAGGTAGTTTGTACCAGACTATGGGATGTCTCTGAGATAGGAATCTATCCCTCCAGCATGTTCTGTCTATTGAGGTGACAAGGTTTAGGTCCCTAGAGCATGTAGCTTGTAGGGATAGTGATCTGTTTATGTGGAGCATGTCCCACAGCTCTGGGTTTGACATAGCTTTGTACGTTAGGCAGAGGTCACCTCTGGGTTGCCGGTATGCAACACAGTCTAGCTGTGGTTTTGTGAGACGGTCTGCATAGGGCACCTGTTTGAGGACAGTATTACTCTTTGTGAGGTATGTCTGTGGCCTTTCCAGTTGCTGTAGATGTCTTGTGAGGTACATACCAGAAGGGGCATTGTACTCTATAATGGGTTTTGTGAGTGATGAGTAGAGGGGAACACTGACCTCTTTTTCCCTGTATGACACAGCTTTTGTGATGAGGTGTGCCATATAGACAGATTACATGACTAGTATGGCACTGTGATTATCAAGGGTGACACTACTGTCCACCTGTGTCCCATGATCTCTTATCACACTTTCGGTGTTAAGTCGACTACCACCTATGTGGTAGTTCATGGGTACAGAGTTTTTAGCAAAAGGGATGCAAATGAATTTCAGACATTGAGCTTGAGGCCATGGCTTTGTCACCAGGCATCTGTCGCAGTAAATATGACTCTGTCTCTCCCTCTCTCTCTCTCTATATATATATATATATATATATATATATATATATATATATATATATATATATATACACATACATATAAACATCCATTGGTGTACATATAGATATACATATAGGCACATATACAGTCCACCTTTCATGGTGGGAATATTAATTATGCAAAGTATGTGAGGTATACAGTTATGTAATGATATTGCACAGTCTTGTGCGAAATGCATTGAAGGTGTTCTCAACCCATGTGGCTTTAGCAGGCCTCACTGCCTGCAACACTGCAAACATAACAAATCAGACCCACAGCATTTAATTACCACATGTCATATACCAGCAAACAGCCATTGTCCACACTACTGCACAGAACACAGATGACATGGTTCAGATGTTTGACATTTTATGCTGAGCTACATATGTCACAGTTATGTCCCTCTGCACACAGTTACACACTGATTTGTCCATGGCAGTAGTTATGCAGGGCATCTGTGCATATATACGTATTGCTGCCACATATTGATGTTTCAAAGTATGTAGAGTAGTCTTCAAATACATCTACTACACGCCAGTAAATACATATCTGTTACATACCTTTCCTTTGTATGTGTTTGTAGTTTTCAGTTTGCTGTATCTTTGGCTTGATTTGAATAATTTTTTTTTTTAATTTTTTATTTTATTTTTTTACTTATTATTTGTCTTTTTTTCCACTGGTGTGGGTGAGGGTGTGCGTCTTTCTCTCTCTCTCTCTCTGTCTCTGTATCTGTCTCTGTCTCTCTCTCTCTCTCTCTCAGCGTCTACAATGGGATGATTGCATGTGTGGCCAGCAAGTACAGCCTGCTTTTATAGGTATCTGGATATGTGCATGTGATGGCCTCTGCACCAATTGGTGGCCACCATTTGATAATTGCATGCAGCCTGCTGTGTGGTAATTGCAGTACTCACTGTCATAGCAACCCAATGCTATAAATTGCTATGTCAGGTAGGTGTAGCCCTTTCAGCTTTCCAAAGTGGGGCCCATTCTTGTTTGCTGTGGATACCATTGTGTAAGTCAGAAGGTTGGTATGCTTCTTATATCTGAAGCTAGGGGTGTAGCCAGTGATTTAAATGTTGTACTCAGACCTGAATGTTGCCACTTCCACTACACAGTTGTCAGTGTAGAATTGTACTCACCCCTACAAATGCTAACACAAGATACATGGGTGTATGTAGTTTCTTTTCTACTTATACAATTAACTGCCATACAAAAGTAGTTATTGAGATGTATTCATTTGGCACATGAACTGTTTGTGAACTGCTATACTGTGAATATTAATTTACTCACTTTTGAACAGTTTGTGCTTTTTTAGTGTTGACATTAGCACAGGCTGCTCAAGAAAACTGGACAAATTCTAGTACTGAGTATGCCTACCTACATCCTTGGTAGACCCTGAACACACAGGTTTATTGTACATTTGGGTAGGGGTGCAGAAGGACAGAGAGCATTATGTATTAATGTGTGAACTTTATCTTGCTGGACTTAAAGGGTTGCTGTGTACCTGTTAGTTTACCAAGGCAAGTAGTCTGTCTGCGTAGCTCCCAACTGTGGACCTATCCAGATGGTAGCCAGAGGTTAGCCTGTTATTCTTTGTCTGTGCACCACACTGGTCTTTTCAGCGCTGGAACAATGACATTGTCACAGTTGGTTGCTACCAGTACATGGCTACATCCCTTGGTATTTCAGTGTTGTACTCCTACATAAGGGTATGCTTCTGGAACTCCTTCCAAAGCTATTTGCACAGTGTGTAACAGCAGAATAGCTGATATGCCTGTGTGTTTCTGCCTCTGCCAGGCCTCTCAAATACTCAGGTACATATTTGAATAGACAGGGAAAAGTAGGTAGAAGTGATGTACACCTTTACAATATCAGAGACATTAAGTTGAGACTTTGAGAGAACCAGAGCATATGGATTAGTACACATTTCCTGAAGTACAAGTGGTGTCTAACTCTTATTTATTGTCATTATTCATTAAGTGTAATTCACCACCTTTCTGCCTAATGTCAGTAGCTTTCAGAGGGATTCAGAGGGACACAGCTAAAACCTGTCTCAAAATCAGGGACATGCCTGAACATTTGTCACAGTTGGGAAGTATGGCCTCTGCCCTAATCAGATATGCTAATATTTGTCCTGCTATGATACTGTGTGGGGGTTGTAAAGTGCTGCTGTAGCATTATTTCCTGCTAGAATGGCTGTTTCTTTTTTCACAGTCATGTAATGCAATTCCACAAGAACTGCTGGTAAAGATCCACAGAACAGGATTTGTGTTATGGCATTCCTATTTGTCCTTTACATTCACTCATTCTGATGCATGATATATTGATTTCAGCACCAGTTTGTTGTATGTTTACCATGGCTCAGTGGTACATCATGCAGTCTAGTGTGTATAAGGTCTGGGGTTCGAGTCTTACAGAGGTATTTTATTTTGCTGCTGGGCAGAACAAGGGCCCTGACATAGAGTGACTAAGGCACTTTTAAGCAGTTGTAAGCAGGTTTGCGCAGGTTTGTGCGATGCTTAGCTAAGCGCACACAGGCACACACTCACGCAAACCCGCTAACTACTGCTTAAAAGTACTTACTCATGCTAACCCCCGCGTTCATTTCTTTGAAAGAAAAGAAAATGGGGAGATAGGAAAGTGGTAAAAAAGGGGTACAAAGAGGGGAAGACAGTAGGGAATGCAGCTCGGGATGTGCAGGACGGGTGTAGGGAAGGCCCATAGCTGCCCATTTCTTTAACAGCAACAGCTGTGCATATGCAATAAAGTCAGAGGGAAATATGAAACCTTCAACCCCTGTGAGAGGGGTGAGGACAACAAAGTATGTTGTGCTGCCAATTAAATATCAGTTTATGTGTCCAGCAGACATGTGTGCAAAATGGGCAGCTATGTATGGGGCGTAATTTTTTTTTTTGGTAGCAGAATGCCCTTTTTTTTTCAGGTGAGAGTGGAATGTGGGGTAGGGGAAGTAGGTATATTTGGGGAGGTAGGTTGGGGGGGTAAACAGACAAGACAAACAAGATGCATACAGGGGCGGAATATGACACATGTGTTGGGTGAACACCATTGACAGGGAAGAATGTTTGGAAATCACAAGCCCATGAGCCCACAGATGGCAACAGTGGAACTGAGATCCCCAGCCATGGGCAGTCACCACTGCACCTTCACAGTCCAGAGGGTGGCTGTACTGGGGGGCTGCATAGGAGGGGCAGGCTCACCCGTGAGTTGCGCCACTTATGCCTCAAGCTGGCGTAGGGGATCAGCGACAGAATGCTCGATCTCCCTACGCACTACAGCCCGGACCATTCGGAGGGTGATAAGTGGCCCTCCTCCACCCACGATTGCTCGGGGGGGACAAGTCCCATCTTCTGCAGTGCTTCAGGAGCCATTGCCAGCTGAGGTGGGACAGGTGGGTCCGCTGGGACTGGCCTTCCCATACGTTCTATGTTTAGGAGGCTTTAATGAAAATATGGGTTAGTAACAGTCAATAGCATTCCCAATTAGTTATAACAGCATGCAGACGTGTTCCTATTAACCCAACACACCAGAGTTCCTACAGTTAAACAGCAAGCATGACACATGCATATATGGGACAACAGTGGACATTACAACAACATGCAGGTTTAATTGATGGCAACAGGCCACCAATATTGTGGTATTTGAATAGGGCACATGCATCAAAATAAATGCAGATATTTATAAAACAATAGGACGTATGTCCCAACAAATGTTTTGAGATTAGACATACCCATTGAGGTGTGGAATTGCATTTTTTATGCACATACAGTAGAGTGGAAAATGATAGCTACATTAACAACTTATATAGCCTTCTAGTTTACACTACATTCCTATTTACTGCAGTTATATGTCCCCTACATATATTATTACACTACACATTTGTCCTTAGATCATGAAATGGGTTTTGCTAGATCTTTATATACATGGGCTGTATCTGACATACAAACTGTCCGGGATGCAGATGTTACTGCTACATATTTTGTGAGTTGCTCAGACACACTACTGCTGAGATGGTACACTGACAGCTCTACTTTCATATACTTATCTAGATATGTGTAGGTGAAATTATCAGTTATATGTTAACAGCTCCCTACATTTCTGCCAGCACAATGACATTTCTTGGGAACACAATACCAAGCTACTCATGTGCCAGATTACTCTGTACATGCTGGGCATGAACCAACAGTTGAGGACTGTGAATATGCTTAAAAGCTGCTGGCACTCCCTTCATCCACTTTATATGGGCCTACCCAACTGTGTGTTAACAGTGCTTAATACAACAGTACTATTTCTATAATGCAAGAATACAACAACATATCAAAGAAAATGACACAGACACACTCCAGGAATTATACCTTTATTAAAGACTTAAAAGTCTTTTCCAGAGGCTCTGTCATTTATTTTATATGACAATACATGCATAATAATTATTAGAGAATTATTATACTTTTATTTATTGTATTTAAACAGATTTTTCAGGCTCTCTCATTTATTTTACATAACAGTACATGCAGAATACTTACTAACCTGCCTGGTGGCACAGCCTTAGCAACCTATCTGCATATGCTTGCTGATTCGCAGCACGGACACCTGCAGCTGTGAAGTAATTAAAGTGATATTGAGACATACCTATCCATAGTATACACTAGAATAGCAATTCTTACATGCTTAATTCCATGGTTACTTACTCAGTAGTGGGGCATTTGGCATCCCACTGGCATCCTGGATCCACTGGTCCAGTTGATCTGCCTTGCGTCTTCTTAGGTCTGCATGGTGGTGTCTGACCTACTCACCAGTCCGAGGGACACCTGTAGCACTGGTGAGGTCATGAGCTAGACCGTCCCAGGCTTCCACTTTGTATTGGGTGCCCTGGTACTGGCCCCGCAGGAGTCTATCCTCATGATGGTGGACAAGGAGCCAAACCATAACTTTTGACTCCTCAATGCCCCAACGTTGCGCTCAAAAACGAGAGCACTCTCCAGCACCGGCCATTGCTGCCTGCAGATGGGAGCTACAACCAGTTATGGATAGTATTCCCACCTATGGAGCTTAAATATGCATCATTTTCCACACTTTTTGGTGATTGGCTAGTTTTGAAAAAACGCAGCTGAAGGTACCCCTGCTTAGCAATGGGTAAACTTTCATTGATATGTATGTGTGTATTGAAAGTGCATACTTATGTAAAGATGTCATGGCTTAGTGGTTCAGTACTGTGAATATGGTGCACAGTATAATGGGTTTGAAGCCTCTCATTGCTTTTTATTTCACTACTGGCCAGAGCGGCTAGGAGGTGTGGCTATGTTTTACCGACTTTGCCCGACATTGCCCTACGCTGCTCTACGTTGCCCGATGTTGCTCTATGCTGCTCTACATTGTTCTACGTTGCCCGATGTTGCTCTACGTTGCTCTACATTGCCCGACATTGCGTTGGTTAGCGCAGTACGCAGCTACGCCCACACATGTTCTGTTTGCACTAGTTGGTGTGATGCACAGCTCCGCGCAAAGCTATTGCTCTACTTAAAGCGCTGCTAAGCTATGAGCAATTATACTGAAATGTGTTTAATACTGGTAAACTTTGCTTAAGATACATTACTTCTGCATTCATCTGTATGCATAACTATTTATGCCTCCTCTTAGTGCAAGGGTTCTACCACTACGCTATTGCTATTTTACTTGATTTGCATATATGTTTCTTGTTATCCTCTTTGATGTCTTACTGCTAACTGTAGAAAGCAATGGGCATACACGCGCAAACACTCGCAAATACGGGCAGCAATATAGGGAATGCTAAAAAAAAAAATAAAAGTTTTATATTTTATTATTGTACTGGGGTTTAGAATGTGGGGGAGTGTAGTGTTGTGTATGTACACATTTCAGCGGACTCGCTCATGTCAGTTGACATTTCCCTATTGTGATACTTGCAGGGGCGTGGATTTTTGGACTGCTCGGCAGTCCGACACGCCCCTTACACTAGTGCATGTTCCGTGTTAGCCTTGGAGTTGAGGCAGCGTGCCCTCATTAATATGCATGGCGTGCTGCCGTCTTATTCTTACACTGGCGTTTCAGTGTAAACCTCCTCTACTCTTACACGGAGGATTCGTGAATCCTGGGGAGTGACTATTGCATTTGTATTATTTTGTAAACAACTTACAATATCTCAGTAACCACTCAAGTTACACACATACTGTCAGCAGCATTTTATTCATCTAGCTGAGAGCTTTTATATGAGGCTAAGGAGTTCTGTCTGTGTTACTTGCTTGTTGAGATATTTAGAAAAATGTGAAAATTATATCTATATAAATTCATATCATAAAAACAACACTTAATATCTATTTACCTGCAGTAGACAGAGATCAAATATTGATGCAGTTAGTTTGCCATTGAATAAGCTTTAAGATGAAACCTTTTAAAACCTTGTATATAGTATGATTTTGGAATTATTGATATAAATAAGCAATACCTGATGCCTAGAGATGTCAGTAGAAGTTACCTGTAGATGCACTTGGAGGCATCATTCAGATGTAGTGGACTTTTTGAGAATGACACCATACCCCTAGATGAGAGCAAAGCAGTACGTACCACCTATCTTGATCTAACCAAGGCCTTTGATGCAATCCCCCATTCAGGTATCATAGAGAAACTCTCCCAGCTGGGGATTGCTTCCCTTCTAAGTCTAGCAGAAGCATATCAGCATCAAGCAGGAATGGAAATCAAACCAGAAGTAGATAAAAATCAGGCAGCAACTGAATGTGCCAAAAAACAAAAGAAAGAATGTAAGGTGAAGGACCAGATGAGAAGGCAAGAAATGTGGAAAAAGCATAAATATAGTTGCAAGTATAGAAAACTCCTGGAAGAACCTTATGTGATTAGGATTGAATGCAGGAATGGTTAAGGAGAGACCAATTTGAACCAAAAGATGAAAGGTTAATATTGGCAGCCCAAGACAGTGACCTATGTACACATTGGTTTACAAAGTCCATTGAACATGTGGGAGAAACAGACAAATGTAGGTTTTGTAAAACAGTATTGGAAACAGTTGCATATCTTGTTGATGGTTGTGACATACTAATGGCAGTAGGTCTGTGTACTGAAAGGCATAATAATGTGGCAAGACTGCTGCAGTGGAGATTGTGCAAACATTATAACATTGAAGTAGCTGAAAAACACTTGAAACATGAGCCACAAAGCATCATGGAAAATGATGAAGTCTACATTCCATGGGATCACCCATTGCCAACAGTTCAAAAGATAGATGTGAGAAAACCAGATATAGGGGTCCATAAAAAGAAGACAAAAGTAGCATTGATCATTGAAATCATTACATTCAGTGAATACAGTGTCTTGTGTACAGAGAGACATAAAGTCATAAAATATCAGAATTTGCAGGTAGAAACTAGAGCAATGTGGAATAAAGATATCCAGACAGTTCCAATAGTAGCAGCAACAATAGGTTATAGACAGATATATCTCCCAGCGATTGCCACTCCTCTGGAATAAGCTTAGAGCTCCTCAATGGCCCTGTTGAAGCACAGACTTGACAACTGGATGGGTGACCATAAATTCACCCCAGGAGTGGCACCTAGGTACCTTATGGACAGGGTCAGTCAGTGCTGATCACAAAAATCGCTCTGTTAACAATGACCATCTAGCTATGGTCAATAAGGGTACTCAGTTTATTATACAGCTAGGCTTGTAAAGGCCCTAGGGTCATTAGCCTAGAATCTATGAAACTATGAACATTGTTAAAGAGATAAAATCCAATATTAGGAAGGTAAACCCAAATTTGAATTAGAAATAGCAACAGAAACCAAGGATAAATAGAGATCAGCTATGTCAGGAAGTAAAAAAAAAACACCCAACAAGAGCTCTGAGATAATTCATAATAACAATGCTCACACTAAACATACTAACTGAAAAATTTAATGTTACTTTCACACCAGCTGCAGTCAAAGAAATTGTACAGTTCCCTCAGTTCAAATCTCCTCCAGGTATTACTATAGATCAAGTCATAGCTGCCATCTTCTTAGCCAAAAATCAATGTCCATGGGCTCTGCTAATATTGTTTGATACCTAATAAAAAAAAAAAAAAAGTGAAACAGACTCATCATAAACTGCGACTTTAATTTGATTAAACACTTTTGTCTCTTCTAAAGTCAAGGCTTTATCAGAATATTTACAGACAGATTAACTCAGTTTTACATAATGAAAACTAACACAAGAATAAAAATCACATGAATATAAGCCTGGTTTAGTAAGCAAGGAAGATCCAGTTCGAGTACCAAACTAATCTGGCATCTAAAATTGAACGTAACACTTGAAACCAGGCCTGAATAAGACACTTTCTATTAATCATGTTCATAAAAAGAGATCTACCAAGCTGTTACAACTTTTTAAGTATTAATCCATGTTTGCTAATAGAACTTATTTTTGAAAATGAACATTTATTTAAGGTATTTATTTTATTTTGTGTAGAACTGTTTGCATTTTTAAACATGTTTGCATAACCTTACATGTATGAAAGGAGTCATGATTTGACTGACTTGATTTTTTTTTACTTTCTTTTCTTTTATTTTATGTATGTACGTATGTATTAACTTAAGTTATTTGGGGGAAGTGATTCTACAAGCTTGATTGGGTTTATTTTTTCTTTAATGCCTAATTGCCAGTGGAAAATATGCATTCATGGAGCCTTTTCTACATCTCTTTAACTAAGGTTTTCCATTGGGTATGTTCGTATAACATGGGTAATGGTCATTATAATGCTCTTACACAAAAGCAGCCCTACCTTCAGTCTAAGTAATTAGAACACCACTATCCTAACCAGTCTAATTTGCAAAGTCATGGAAGACATTGCATAGGACTTAGATTTCAAAAGATTTTGCTCTGGATTGTACCATTTTCACTTTAGTAATGATAGGTTATGCCTACTCACCATAATAATCTTTTTCGAAATGGTCATTGAAGCTGTAGATTTTGGCCATGCAGTTTAGACTGCATGTTTTTATCTGTCTAAAGCATGACTACTAATGCTGATTATTGTCAATAAACTCAAAGGCTTAAGCATAAGTCCATAACTGTGGGGTGGATAAAAAACAAATTGTCAGACAGAACATGCATAGTTAAAGTAAATGACCAAGTCCAAAAGCAAAATGTGAATAGTGGTATTCCACAGGGTTCTGTGTGGTGACCCCTCTTATTCTGTATTTTCTTCTCTAGTTTTTAAACCAGTAATCTAGATCCATGGTTAACTAAATTGATAATTAGGTGGTGTTGTTTGCTGAAAAACTGGTACAATTTCACTGACCAACAATTGAAACTGGGCTGCAGTAGTGAGAGTGCAAAATCCTAATAACTAGATAAGCAGGCTCCTCTTAAGGATTCATTATAGAGAAAAGTTTGAATTCCACTTTAATTTTCTTTTCCATATTCAAACAGAATTTGAGTGACTACCATTTGTACCATTGGAATGAAACACCAACTTTTAATATTTTAATTTATGCTTATTAAACCAAGCTGAAATATTTTACAAGTAATCAGTAAAATTATTTTACAGGCTACTCATGTGCCTTACGAAACGTATGTTAAATGTCACAAAAGTGTCAGTACTGCTGAATTTAATTGGTTCTAAAATCTTAAGGTCTGATGTCTAACTTGGTAATGCCAGTTAAATCACATGTAGACCTTTAAAGGAAATTTTAACCAGTTTTCAAAACTGTATGAATCCAATATCTAACATTTTCAGAAAGTTGCAAGCTTCATAAAAGAAACAAAATAAAAGTCAAATCAGTTCTTCATACATAGCTGTGTATAATGCATAAACATCATCGAATTGATAGAAGTCCCAGGAGATGCCTTAAGGGACATAATTCTGTATGCACTAAGAACCTACACACAAAAAAGTGATTTGAATCAAAGGGAACACTAGTACATGCAGTACATATGGCAATATCAAATGAAACAGGTTCTGTGACTCTTTTCTGATTAACATAGAGGATTATGGTTGGGTCTCTGATCGTAACCATGGACTTATGTGTTCTCGATATGGAATGCTAACAAGTTCATCGTAAAAGCAAAGCTCAGGAAGTGAATCTTAAAATCCATGTCTAGAATACATGAGAAGAGGTTATGAATGGTGAGATACAATCATACTTTTTTGTATTTCATGGGAGTTAATCTGCTCTATGCACTAACAGTTACAGAAAAAAAGAAAAAAAAATTGGAGAGTGTTTCGCTGGCTTTCAAAGCTGACAAAGCACTAAGCAATTGCTGTCAAATAGACAGCAACACACTTCTAAGGTCATTTGTTTATGTATTCTGTGTGTAAGAGAAGCAGTTCATGGATTTATCTGTGATAGTTTTTACCTATGACACAGTTTCTAAACACTGCTCTGGTGAAAGAAAGAATTTGTGGACTTCACCATCAGTAAGTAGTGCGTAGTGTTAAACTGCTTGTGAGCCTTATGTTACTGCAATGCAAGCGTTCAGCTTCCTAGTTTTCAGTGAACAAATGAATGAACTCTATATCTGGCATTTTTGACTGACTGTCATCTTGAATGAAACTTGCTAGTCATTTTCAGTTCTTAATGCCTGGCATAAGACCTAATCTTAACAGAGCTTCGGGGGGGGGGGGCTTGACAATTGTTAATCACCCTTCTAAGAACTGTTAAGATCATGTTTCTTGCTAGAGAAGTGCTTAACTTGTTTGTGTCTTTCCTGATATTGGAGGTTAATCACAGCGTTCCATGCACTACAGCATAGTTAAAATCACAAAAGGAGTAAAATCATTCAAATATGAAACTGCATTTCTTATAAAAAATATTAAAAAAAGGCAATCTTGCAGGGGTAAACCCACCAACATCCTTATGTCCCTGCCAACACCAAGGTTGCTGCATCTCAGAAAAAAATGAATTCCCCGGTTTACCACAATGTCGGTCTTCCATAACAAAATGGTGTAATCGCATATTAATGATCACACAAAATGGTGTTGATCATTAGTGGCAAGACAACATGTCTGGCGCTAAGCTGCAGCGTATGCCTGTGAGATGTACCTAAACATGACCAAATACTGAGTACATTGTATTGATTCCATCATAAAGAGGCACTGCTTCAGATGTAGACAATGAAAATAAAGTTGGCTTAAATAAAAAGATTCCTGAATATGATTTAAAAAGGATCATATGTAGAATAAGCAGAGCATGGAAATCAGTAAGAACAATATATTAACGCCATGGTATAACATGGCAAGTGCATGAGGAACAGTTTTGAAACCTACCACTCTTGCAGCTGACAGTATACCTGCTAACTTCCTAAAAATAGCAGCTGAATCCTTATCTTACTTATTTTCAATCCTTATCAACCGATCTATTCAAGAAGCCTATGTCCCTCTACTATGGATGATATCATATATTATACCTCTACATAAAGGTGGCAATTCTTATGATTTCTCAACCTACTGTCCAATAGTCATACTTCCTCCCTTATCTAAGGTTCTTGAGAAATGTATGCACTCCCAAGTTATGCATTTCCTGAACACACATAAGCTCCTCTCCACCAGTCAACATGGCGTCTGCCCACACCACAGCACAACTACTGCTCTTCTCTCTTTTACTAATCAGGTTGACCAGCATAGAAACAATAATAATTAGGTATCTGCTATTTTTTTAGATCTCTCCAAAGCTTTTGACATGGTCTCACACAGAAAACTATTAGATGCTCTAACCTCCCTATCCTTTGCCTCCTCTGCCATCTCCTGGTCCAAAAACTATCTCTCAGACAGACAGCAATCTGTCCAATGGCAAGGTGAACTATCTCCTCTATTTCCAACTACCATAGGTGTACCACAAGGCTCAATCCTGGGCCCACTACTTTTTTCTATCTTCACAATCTACATACCACCACCCAGCAGGCCAGGCCACACTTATACAGTATGCAGATGACTCAGCGTTTATCTGCTCAGTCCCATCTCTGACCACCCTACAGCAGCTGACCCAAGAATCCTTTACCTCTGTTGAAAGATGGATCACTGACATCCAACTTATTCTAAACACCAACAGACTAAATTACTCCTGTTCACCCCTAATAAATCTAAATATACTCCCCTAACTTTCTCTATCACCTCTAGAAATTGCACTGTTATCTCTCCTATGGCCCATACTAAGCTCCTTGGGGTAGAAATAGACAAAAATCTTTTCTTTGATGTCCATATTGCTCAGACCATCCAAAAAATCCATAAAAAATGGAAACTCTTTATAGACACAAGAATTTTCTCACAGACAAAGCACGATTCACCTTACCTCAAACTCACCTACTGTCCAACCTTATGTATGCAGCACCAATCCTGACCCACATTAGAAAAACTGACCTTGACAATATTGAGTCATGTTATGACAAAGTTGCCAAATTTGCTAACAACTCTACCTTCAGAACCCATCACTGCCAGGCACTTAGGGATATTCAATGGCTAGAATTTCCTCAAATACTCACCTACAAACATCTAGTCAGTGCCTTCAACATCCTGAAGTACCCTGACAAAACTCCTGCTCTACAACAACTACTTTCCCACTATTCTACTAATTGTCCACTTCATTCTACCAATAAATCTCTCCTCTGTATAACTAGTGCCAACAATACTGCAGGGAAAGCTCTATACTCTCATACCATAGGTAAACACTGGAATAACTTCCCTTCTTATATAACTTCTTCCTCTACTATCACATAATTCAACAAAATCACTCAAATCACACCTCAGGAAAGGGTCTATATCAGTTCCGTGAAAATCCATTTCAGCAAATACCAAAAGAGCGACATGTATTAATCGAACCGTGAATAGACTGAATGCACTAAACCACAAAATTTAAAACATCGAACGGTCATAGTCAGCCAAGCCCACCACCCTCTACATACTACCTACCCAAACAAAATAAATAAACCACATGCATACACTAACCAAACCCTATTCCTAACCCTAAAGTAAAGCACCAAAACCCAACTTCTAACCCTACACTAAACCCCACATACACAACTATCTATGCACTATCCTTAACCCCTCCCTAACCCTAAGGTCCGTAACTACTGCACACTTCCCCTATGGAGATATACCCTAACAAAATAAAAAATACGCATAAATACATTTAACAAAACCCTACTTCTAACACTACACTAAATCTTGCATACATTGCTTATCTATACACTTATCTTAACCCACACCCTACCCTAAGGTCCATACCTATCGCACACTTACCTTATGGAGCTATACCGCAGATGGGCCAACCAAAACACTTCAACATTTCGGATTTCGCTGTTTTGGACGTTCAGCGTTTAAGTTCGCGCAATATGTGTTGATCATTTCGTATTCGCGGAAACAGCGTTTTGATTGTCTGATAGGGAGCCCTCAGGAAAACATGGATTGGACCATGTATAACATAAAGATGACTGTATTTCTTATTCTGCTTTATCTCCTTCCTAATTTTCCTACTGTTGAAATAACACAAGATTATAAGGTCTAGGCATGTAATTATTTCATAGTTTATTGGGACAGTTTAAGCTCACCATTGTTATTATGCAGGTCTCTGTGCTATCATTGTCTGTCTATTTTTGTTACTTAATCTAATTGTGGAGCTTTTCTCCCCAGGCCTCCACTGAAAATGGACCTGTTCCAGCTGGATTATCCCAGTTAACAAATGTAAAATAAAAATAAATAAATAAAATACTGGGTGCTACAAGTGACTTTTGTTATGACAAGAAAAAATATTTTTGATGCCCTTTGCTATATGGCTTGTAATCATGAAAACATTATTTGGAACACTAAAGAAGTGTATGTAGTGATACTAAAGATGGAACTAGAAGGCAAAGCTGTTTAGCAGATGATTTCAGTACAACAGAACAAGAAAAGGCTTGTGTATCTACTCCTAAAGTAAAATGAATGAATGGTGTAAGCCAAAGCATGAAAACGTTACCCATGAAATGATGTAAATCAAAAACAAAAAGCTAGTGTTGGACCAGAGTGAAACTTATTTTAGAGGCCAAGCTAATTTGAAAAATAGTGGTAAAAAAATGTTACTTATTTGGTTTTCTACACGTGGCATAGCAAAATGGAAAGCAGGCTGACATATAATTTGTGGGTGCTTCTATTAGTATTGGTGAAAGTATTTCTGAAGAAAAAGGGTATGATGAAAATACTAAGGTCAGAAGAAGCAATACTGCTGTCCATAAATAATGCTACCTCTAACTTCTGTAAATCTCACATAGTGCCCAGGAGAATGCAACATACTTATAAAGTAGAAGGCAGTGATAGTTTACAGGTTACTGAGATAAAAATAATCCAGAGAAGTAAAGATATATGGAACTCTTAGGTCAGTGTGAAAGTAACATTTACCAGAGAAGACTTACTGACTACATTACAAAGACTGACTTTGCCCATGGATACAGTAAGTGAAGTTTTATGACTGGTGTTCAAGACACATTAAAGGTTTTTATTCTGGTATAACCAACTAGTGTTGGAAGTTACATCTGCACTGACCATACAAAAGCCGTACTCTGTTTAAATCACGAGCCTTAATTTCCTAGTTCAGTGGCCACAAAGTGGGAGTTAAACAAACTACTGCAGGATGCCTGCATTTATGAGTACTAAATTATTTTGTGAAATGATACAGTAACCGACATCGGTTTGTCAGGATGTCTGTTAAGCACTTCAGTGAATAGCATATGTGCTTTTTGCTGTGTTTATATCTATCTGTAGAATACACACTGATACCTTCATTCTTGGTAGGAATGCATGCAGATTATGCATTTGTTTATTTTTTTCCATCTAAGTATGTCCTCTGAAGGCTTAGGCTTGTTCTGTTTTCATGACTGACCTGTGGTAAGAAAAGGCAACATACGTTCATACAGTAAGATAATTCTGTGAATGTTCACAAATAAACTTGACATTAATGCATAGAAACACAGAGAGCAGTAACTGGAAGAAGACGTTTAGTAACAGGATGACCCTGAGTACAGGTTATGGATAAAAAACATAGTTAACTAGAACTCATTACTGTTCATTTTACAAAATTAAGGCTGGATTATGGATATGCTGTCTACTGCTGGATATGCAAAATTCAAATGGAGAGAAGGAATTCTGTATTTAATGTCATCCCCAAACTAAAGTTGATCAGCTGTACTTGACATTTATAAGTACAGACATCATGCAAATGGCACAGACATTTTTTAATGAGCACCAGAGCTCTTGCTATATAATTCTAGTAGCGCAGTCATCCATCCTCTCTGTATCAAAGCCTTTCACTTTCAACCAGACATACTCATTATTACAATTAACATTAGTGTCTTTAAAAACTATTCATACATCAGACATTCATATCATGCAATGATGCCAAATATTTTAAGAATGCCTTAAAAATTAAACAAAGCAACTCAATGATTACATTTGCTTTCTGAGTCTCTTTAAAGACAGCAATAATTTCTAATGAAAGAATTTGTCAGCATGTTAATTTAATTATAGAATTGCAAGGAATTTGCTGAAATGTCAGTGTAGGGAATACATTATTTATGCATTAAATCTATATAAATGCATGACTAAGTGCCAAAGTAAATCTGTTCTCAATGACAAACCTCAATTACAGCCTTGTTATCAGTGAAATACGCCCCTAAAAGGTGTGTGTGTGTGTGTGTGTGTGTGTGTGTGTGTGTGTGTGTGTGCGTGTGCGTGGGTGGTGTGTGTGTGTGTGTGTGTGTGTGTGTGTGTGTGTGTGTGTGTGTGTGTGTGTGTGTGTGTGTGTGTGTGTGTGTGATGGAATTTTTTCATGTGCCAGGGGCACTTAGTACTCATTCTTTTTTTTCACTTTATTCAATACTGGTTCATTAATTTGGGGCTCATCTTGCAGGCTAAGGAAAACTGGTCCCATGGTGGTAAGTAGTCAAGCAGTGAGAGAAAAAAAGAGTGAACTTACAAATACATGTTCAGCTCAGCACTTGTTTAGTTTGCTTATAAACATCCAGAAAATAACTGAAACACAGATAAAATGATTCTAAGACATATAAATGGCTGAATGAATATTATGATTACATAATGAATGACAACCTGCTACTGTGACATTCATCTGTTGGTTCTAGACTTACAGAGGTAAATGAACAATTCAATATAAATGATTTTAGAGTGCAAGTAAACGAGTCAGAGGATGAACCTTTCAAGTCAAAATGTTATCACACCCAAAGGCAACACTTTGAAGCCTGTCGAATTGTACCACAGGGTTTGAGAGTTCTCAACATGCTTGGTTATGGTGAGCATCATCTGCAATTATTGAAGCAGTGACAACAATTGAATATTAAACAGGGTTTAACTATATGAAATTTGTAAATGTTACTATGTTGGTAAAATAAATAACACCCTAATGGACAGGATATGTGTGCATAATAATGATATCGCTAAGAAAGATGTTAGAAATGCTCTTGCTAGGCATGTTGTAGTTATTGATTCTACCCATAGATTTATGCTTCTGGTACTAGAGTTGATTAAACCAAGTATTAGAAGAGGTGACATTAAAACTAAGACTGAATGTGCAAAGACAAAATGGATTTTAGAACTCCATGCTGACTGCGGGAAAGTTTTAACTGGTTCTGTGCATTTAAGACCTGCACTGAGATCTAGGGCCTTTTAAAAGTGAATACTTAAGGAGTGTTTTTACTTTTGTGTATTAGATCTGAGGACACACCTGTGACAGGCATGAAAGCGCTCATCTTTTTATTGTTTTTCTGTAGTTTTATTAGTTGTTTTAATAAATTTGAGCTGTAGTGACATTTCTGCTGTATCGGCTGGATATAGTTGTTTTGTGCTACTTGACGTTGTAGTTTGTCCAGCCTTATCCACATATCTTGTTTTGTTTCTAAGTTAACCATTATGTCAAGACGTTATGGTAGAAAGTAGATAGTGCTTGTCATGGCAGTAATACTACTATCTGATTTTAGACACCAGTGACAAGGTTAAAGAAAGGGGACTTCCTTATTAAGATAGTGAGGAAGGGGTAAACTCAAGAGATGAGTGATAGGTGCCAACCAGGCAGGAAACCAGTGCTGTGGCAGTCACCAAATGAATGCCATGCTGTGGTAGGAGGACCTTGAAGATGTGGAGAATGACTTTCAGATAATTTCCAAAAAAGTCTGAAAAACATCCAGTGATTAACAGAGGGAAGTGAAAGGTAGTTAAAGCAATGCTGGAAAAATGCTATCCCCCTCTGGAGACATTACTGTGAGTTAGACAAAGAAAGTTAAATAACTCCTAAGTCCACTAAATGTGGTCTCCTTTTCTGAGGAGTTAATGCCGGAGGCAGCTGGTGGAACTGGACCAGCTTTAGTAGATGAGGCAAGTGTGGCAGTTAAACAGTTGTGCACTGGAACAGCTGTGGTTTAGAAATGTTGAAGGCACTAGACATTAAGTGGGATTGCATGATTAATATGACCAATCAATAATGCATGATAGACAGAGAAACTTGTGTAGTGGGTCCAAATTTTAAAAAGGAGGCTAGGAGGCTGAGTTCCAGTTAGAGAGGGATTCTGCTCCTCAGCCCTCGTTAAACAGCAGATTTTAAGGTGCTGTGAAGTAATTTCTTCCAGTAGTTGGCATTTGATTTAGGTGAAGCAATCCATCCTGATGGCAAAGCCGTGAATTCATGATTTGCTTTTTCAAAGGTAAGGGAGGGATCCTGGGAGTTTATCTGTATATGTTTTGTGGTTTTGGAGAAGTCATATGGCTGTGCACTGGGTACCCATTGTGGGAAGTTCTACAAAAGTATTGGGTCCCAGGCTACTAATTCATGTTATTCATTCTTTGTATTTGTGGATTAAGAGTTGTACACAGATTCTCTGCAGCAAGTAAAATATGCAACATAAGTAAAATATGTTCCAGATGGACATTGGACTCCAGTAAGGGTGCTTCTCATCTCTTCTTTGACTTGTGATTTTCAAAGACAGGATATTAAGCTGCAGCCACAGTCTGAAATCTATCCAGTATGGGACAAGAAGGTGAAATATTTGTTGGTTACAAATTACACTATTGTTTTAGCTGCAAATGATTTTGGAAGTATGTGGTCTTGAGTGTAAAATGGCTGGGATGATAATCTGTCCATGCATCCATCCATTTGTGATGGTCTGCATCATTTATGAGGTATTGTGGCAGTCAGTGGAAGCAAGGCTTTGATATTCATTTGGGGCAGGCTTGTGGAATGCAAATGCACACTCACTTACTCACCCATTATGCATTCACCCATGTGCAGCTTAGAAATTTGACTGTCAGATGCATGTTTCTGGGAGGCTGGAAGAAAGTGAGACATCAAAAGTAGGGCACATGGTCATAAGCAGACTCCACAGAGTCCATTCAAATCAGAAATCATGGTCCACACATGTGGATTGTCCTCGGCAATTGAGAGAGGAGCAGTCATCTCATATGGGTGCAATTCAGTTATCCTCAGTTTTTGTTCACAAGTGTAGGAAGAAGGACACAGACTATGACCAGTGGATGGGTAGAGACATACATCTTAAATGCCCAGATTTTCACAGAATATCTAGATTTGTGCCTCATATTTTTGGTCTGTTCCTCATAAAATTTGTGGCAAATCACTGATAATGGAAGTTATTACATAATGACATTCATATGAGTTTCAGACTTCATATCCTTCAGAAAATTCATGTTAATACAAATCCTGTTATTTTAGCAGCTTTCTATGTTTATAGGTATAATATTTAAGACCTATGCCTATTTTTGGGCCTTTGTTCCCTCATTATTTTGTTTTGTCCAGCATCCTTCACTAAGAGGTTGAGGGGTACAGGTACAATGATGGTAGTCCTGTAGGTATTGCAACAGAATGGGGAAGTGAACAAGAGCTAGGCTGGACTGAAACTCAGCACTTGGTCAGTGTCTCTCTTCATTCTTACCTGTAGTGATACATTTTTGACAAAAGCAGATGGCTGTTTCTGTTTTGTTGAAATGTACTGCTACCACACTTGCAGGGGTAAATTAACTCAGTGATTTATACAACAGATTGTTTCCTTCTAGACACCACAATAAAAGATATGCAAAATGCAGCATTACACTTCCCAGTATTCAGTACATTATATTACATTATCCATAGTTTACACTTGCAGACTTTCCATTACATTTGCCTGCTGGCAGGAAACAACAAACCTATTTAATCTATCCTTTAAAGTGCTTTCACATTATATCTCTCCTCTAGCCCTACTTTCAGCTTTTTAATACTTTATGCCATGCCCTCTTGACAACATCACTGTATTCTCTCCCCCACTCTCTCTCTATCTCACATTCTGGTAGTAGATTCCACAAATCCACAACTCTCTCTTTTAAAAAGTTGTTTTGGAGATCCATGGAGTAGTTAGCCCCTAGAATCTGTTACCTTCACACCCTCCTTTCCCATCTTACCTTCCTGTTTAGGATGACTCCTATCTCTTTGACAAGATCATGTGCACCAATAGCATGCCCCTTACCTTGGCCCCTTTCTCTATTGGTTTCCAAGTGAAGAGAGACCTAACTGATCCTGTAGCCTCTATACCATAGAGTTTCTCTTAGATTTCCCCTGAATTCTTCCCAGAATATTTATGTCCTTTTCAAGATATGGCCTGCAGTACTCAAGGAATGGTCTGAGCAAGGTCCTGTTCAGTGAAACCATTACTTCGTTAATTTTGAAATTTATCCTATGAGGAAAGGCTAAAGTATTCTGTTTGCTGTTAACAATGCCCCCCTCACTCTGCTTACTACTGAAATGGTGGCACTCAACTCAGAAAAAAATAAGATAGAAAATTCAGGTGAAGAGCAAAACTAAAACACTGCTTTTCTACTTTAAACTTTTTTTTTGCAGGGGGAAGCCTTCCACCCCTAGAATTTGTATATACTAACTCTGGGATTGCCATATCTTGGAGTAAAAGGAATATTCTTAGAAATGGTCGTCTTGGACTTCATATATTTAACTCAATTTTTTTCAGCCATTCAGTCTCTGTGTTTTGGGACTCACTCTAACGGGTCCTAACAATTCAAATGGTTGCCCTGTCACTGTGCTCCCACTGATCCAAGACCCCACATCCTTTACTCCTGTTCTGCTGCCATCAGCTGGTACTCCACACCAGGGTAGTTGTGACCCAAGTTCAGTACTTTGTATTTGTTTGCACTGAATTTCAGTTGCCACCTCTCCGCACATTTGTTCAACATTTACAAATCCTTTGCAAGACTCTTTCTATTCCACTGTTGAACCCAAAGTTGTGCCATCATCAAAGATTGATCTAGTCTGGTACAAGCACATTGATGAATACTGGATCCAGAAGAGACATCTGTGACACTCCAGTATAACGTACCTAATACCGGATATAGTCCCTCTTACAAGAACCCTTTATGTGTTATCCTTGAACCATGACATTACGTACTTCTTCTGCCAATGACTCTGATTTTCCTAACAGCCTGCTGCATGTGAGTCAAAGGCCTTATTGATATCAGCACTCTAACTTAGTCATAAATCTGAATCTGGTTTGACTAGCACCTCCCTCAGGCTGTAAACACACATTGTTTACTGTTCTGAAGATTACTTTCCTCAAGAAATGCTATCAGCCTTTGACTGAAGATTCTTTCTATGACTGTCCCTCTCATTGCTGTGAAGCCAGTAGTTCCTCAGATTTTTCTGCCCTACACTTATACAGGGGTCCCATAATTGCTGTACTCTAGTTCTTCGACACTTCTGCACTAACCAGTGATCTGTTGAAGATCACCATCAGGGCGTTTACTAACACATTTTCCAGATTTCTGAGAACTCTGGGAGACAGCCCATCAGATACTTGTACGTTATCATCTCTAAGGACAAGCAGCTCTCGCTCCATCTCCTCCCTCTGTCCTGGTGTCTGTCCATTGTTCTCCCCATTTTGCTTTACCACCCTCCCATGATGGACCTTTACCACTACTTTTGTTTGCGAAACGTTAACTAAGGAATTCATTAAGTGGCTCCACATTCTCTCCAGTCTTTTTCTAAATGCTTCCTATCACTCTTCACAGGACCATCCTCACTATCTTCACTACCAGTTCCCTTATGGCCTATAAGTTCTATGTGGATGTGGGCCAAACCTTCCGTGATTATATTAGGGCCCTACCACCCAGTTATTCCTGCCTGAGAATCCCTTTTTATCTATCTGTTCCCCAGCTTTTACAGTCTGGTGGCATGAAATGGGCCAGCTTGCTGGCCGTGTGGAGTGGCCTACCTCTTTTTGGGGGGGGGGCATCTCCCTCTCCAGAGGACATTTAATGTTCTCTGAATAGACCTCAGCTCATGTGTGTGAGTGCACCATTTAAGTATAGTCTGTATTGTATGCTTGAAACATCCAGTGCTCCCATCAGGTGACACCCATATGGCAGGAACCTGTTCCCTCATTTTATAGATTCATAGGTTCATAGGTTGGTACTAGGCTATCAGCCCTAGGGCCTATACAAGCCTAGCCATAACAATTCCCTGGCTATTTCTTCCCACACTATTTACTTTCCTGGACTCCTGTCTAGCAGGGCGACTGACATGATCCCCAGGGTGAATTTCCTATCTCCCATCCAATCATCAAGGTTCCTTCCTTTTGAAGAAGGCCGAAGAGGCACTCTGCTCGACATGTATGGGCAGTCTGTTCCAGAGTCTGGGGAGTCTCTGGGTCAGGAACCTATCCCTCCAGCATGTTTTGTTCATTGTTATGACAAGGTTTAGATCCCTGGAGCATGTGGCTCTGAGGAATTGAGATTTCTTTAATTGTAGCATGTCCAACAGCTCTGGGTTTGACATGGCCTTGTATGTTAAGCAGAGATCGCTTCTGAGTAGATGATATGCGACAGAGTATAGCTGGAGTTTTTTTAGATGGTCAGCATAGGGCATCTGCTTTAGGCATGTGATTCTTTTAGTGAGGTATTTCTGCGGCCTTTCCAGTTGTTGCAGATGTCTTGAGAGGTACATACCAAATGGGGCAATGTATTCTATAAGGGGTCTAATGAGGGATGAGTACAGTGGAACAATGACCTCATTTTTTCTGGAAGAAAAGCCCTTAGTGATGAGGTGTGCCACATAGAAGGATTTCCTGACTGTTGTGGCAATGTCGTTATCGAAGGTAAGACCACTGTTACCTGTGTCCCTAAGTCTCTTATCAAACTTTTGGTGTTTAGTGTACTGCCACCTATGTGGTAATTCACAGGTAGATGTTTTTTTTTTTTTTTCCAAAATGGATAATTATACATTTCTTGGCATTGAGCTTGAGCCCATGTCTCTGGCACCAAGCATTTGTTTCTGTAAGGCCCTTTTGTAGAATATCCACATCATTTGGGGATTCAGTAATGGCTCTCAGTTTGCAGTCATCTGTGAACTTTGTTAGCCAGAGTCCCTTAGTGTTGGCCTGTACTTCAGAGAAGTAGATGCCAAACAAGAGAGGTCCCAGGACTGAACCCTGAGGTACTCCACTTGTCAGCTGTCTGGAGCTGGATTTGAAGTTGGCTACTTTTACAGTGTGGGTTCTGTCAGTAAGCCAGTTGGCAACCCATCGAGTGACATAGGGATTAATGCTCAGCTTAGTAAGTTTATCTATGATTTCAGAGTGAGGGATGGTGTTGAAGGCCTTAATGAGGTTCAGATAGGCTGTGTGGACCACCTTACCCTCGTCCACAGCTCTGGAGACTGATTCGAAGAAGTCAAGGAGGTTCAGGAGACAAGATCGGCCCTTCATGAAGCAAAACTGGGTGGGGTCCACTGTTTGAAGGTTGCCAATGACTATGTTTATAAGTTCCATGATAATACGTTCCATGGCCCTGCAGATCAGGCTCATCAGACTGATGTGTTGGTAGTTCCCAGGATCCAAAGTGGATCCCCCCCTTGTGGAGTGGGATAACTGTAGCTGTGCTCCACTCAGTGGGCATGAAGCCTGAGGTGAAGCTATGATTAAACATGACACTTAGGTGAGGTGCCAGTTTATTTTGTAGTTCATGTAGTACACAGCCTGGGATGTCATCTGGTCCCATGGATGCTGTATTCTTAGCTTTGGATAGTGCAGTTTTTACCTGTGTGGCCATTATTACCAGAATTTGGCAATCTTTCGGTATTGAAATGGGCCCTTTAGGGGGTGAGAGGGGGTGAAGTTGGCACTGAATTGATCTGCCAGGATATTGGCAATATCCTTGGGATCAGTATATTTAATGCCATTCTGTTGTAGCTCAGAGCAGATCTGAGTATTGCTATTTAGATTTTTGACATAGCTATAGAATGCCCCCAAAAAAGGTGAACCAGTAGAGGTCACTCACTCCATCCCACCTAAAAAGCTACTACAGGCATTTAAGATTGGTTTGCCTGTGACATAGTCAGTGTTTTATCCCACTATGTAATAAGCTGGCAGCCTTCTACTAAATGTTTTAGTGATTTTAACAGTCTGGGAGGGGATACTCCAGTATCTAGTAGCACCTTTTTGTTATTAAGTATAACTGCAGTTAAGTAAAATAGCAATGTATAATCATACATCAGCTACAAAACCTGTTGTTGTTACTGGGAAAGGAGATTTATTTTGGAGATTATAAGCAGCTGAGCAGCATTCTCGGTCTCTGATGAAGAACCTGGTGTCTAAAAGTTTATAAAACAAAACTGAATAAGATTTAATCTCACAGCTAAGAGGCACTGTAAAAAGTGAAGTTGGCTTTAAGGTTTTCACACATTTGGTCACAAGAGTATTCTGTTGATGTTGCACAGCTATAACCATACACATCTAGCCAAAAGCAGCATCCACCGCAGGGAGGAGAGATTCATGCACTAAAGGAGAGCACAACTGTAAAGCTGGTAAAGGCCCAGGTAGGAGAGCACAGCTGTAAAGCTGGTAAAGGTCCAGGTAAGAGAGCACAGCTGTAAAGCTGGTAAAGGTCCAGGTAGGAGAGCACAACTGTAAAGCTGGTAAAGGTCCAGGTAGGAGAGCACAACTGTAAATCTGGTAAAGGTCTAGGTAGGTGAGCACAACTGTAAAGCTGGCAAAGGTCCACATAGGAGAGCACAGCTGTAAAGCTGGTAAAGGTCCAGGTAGGAGTGCACAACTGCAAAGCTGGTAAAGGTCCACGTAGGAGAGCACAGCTGTAAAGCTGGTAAAGGTCCAGGTAGGAGAGCAGAACTGTAAAGCTGGTAAAGGTCCAGGTAGGAGCGCACAGCTGTAAAGCTGGTAAAGGTCCATGTAGGAAAGCACAACTGTAAAGCTGGTAAAGGTGGTCCAGGTAGGAGAGCACAGCTGTAAAGCTGGTAAAGGTCCAGGTAGGAGAGCACAGCTGTAAAGATGGTAAAGGTCTAGGCAGGAGAGCACAACTGTAAAGCTGGTAAAGGTCCAGGTAGGAGAGCACAACTATAAAGCTGGTAAAGGTCCAGGTAGGAGAGCGCAACTGTAAAGCTGGTAAAGGTCCAGGTAGGAGAGCACAGCTGTAAAGCTGATAAAGGTCCAGGTAGGTGAATACAACTGTAAATCTGGTAAAGGTCCAGGTAGGAGAGCACAAATGTAAAGTTGGTAAAGGTCTGGGTAGGCGAGCACAACTGTAAAGATAGTAAAGGTCCAGGTAGGAGAGCACAGCTGTAAATCTGGTAAAGGTCTAGGTAGTTGAGCACAACTGTAAAGCTGGTAAAGGTCCAGGTAGGAGAGCACAACTGTAAAGCTGGTAAAGGTCCAAGTAGGAGAGCACAACTGTAAAGATGGTAAAGGTCCAGGTAGGAGAGCACAACTGTAAATCTGGTAAAGGTGTAGGTAGGTGAGCACAACTGTAAAGCTGGTAAAGGTCCAGGTAGGAGACCACAACTGTAAATCTGGTAAAGGTCTCGGTAGGTGAGCACAACTGTAAAGCTGGTAAAGGTCCAGGTAGGTGAGCACAACTGTAAAGATGGTAAAGGTCCAGGTAGGAGAGCACAACTGTAAATCTGGTAAAGGTGTAGGTAGGTGAGCACAACTGTAAAGCTGGTAAAGGTCCAGGTAGGAGAGCACAACTGTAAATCTGGTAAATGTCTAGGTAGGTGAGCACAACTGTAAATCTGGTAAATGTCTATGTAGGTGAGCACGACTGTAACGCTGATAAAGGTCCAAGTAGGAGAGCACAACTGTGAAGATGGTAAAGGTCCAGGTTTGCTGGCCATTTCTGAATAAAAAAGTCACATGCTACATGAATGTCATGGACTTTTTCAGATGGAAGGTAATGTAACTGAATACAGAAATTCATTTAGTACTACAATGCTGAATATTCCATGTGTCTAGAAATGAGTATTTGACATGCATGAATTAATTGCATCTTGATTCAGCCAAGTGAAATTCAACAACATGTATATCATAATAACAGCTCATATAAGATACATCCTGTAAAACAATTGCAATGAAGGTATGTATGTATGTTTTGATGGAGGTAGTTGTTAATAATGAAAGATATATATTTCTCTGAGAAGCAAAGGAGGGTGAGAAAATAAAATGAATTTGGATATACAATAATGGTAAGTGATATGAATGCTGAAATGGGACCTTTTACTAAATACTATTGATTTGTAAAGAAAATGGAGAAATATTTCTCTAAAGACAAAGAGAGAAAGGTTTCTTGGAAGACAGAAGAATACATAACATGCAGACAAGGTGTTAATGACATAATTTGTGCTGGTGAAAAGCTCTGTTCAATAATATGATTTGGACATTTTAAATGAAAGAAACTGCACACTCAATGCAGGGCTTGTATATATTTCTTGTAATTGAAGTATGGTTATAGATTATGGTGTAGCAGAGAAAACAGTAAAAGAGAATTACATCATGTAAATTCAGACCGGAATAAATAGTGACAGCCTGCCATTAGTATCAGAATTAACCAAATCTGGTTACATAGAAAGTTAGAAGGGGTAAAAAGAAGTAAGGTGATAGTTGTCAAGGTAATAGGAAGAAACTTCTTTAAATATTTTCTTAATGTGTAATCCAGTAAACAGAGAGAATTGGTGAACTAGTGAGATGATAGTGTTATCATAAAACAGAAAAACATAAAATGAAAAATAGAGAGTTAATGGAAAAATAAGTATGTATGTAACAGTGTTACATACATAAAATAAAATCATCCAGTATAAGAAAAGCAAAGCTAGCTGCTATAGATATTGCCCCTTAAGCAGCTTCTGATAATTTAGAAAAGATTCACGTATGGCAAATAATGACTGAAAGCAGATATTCTAAGGAACTGATGAATGTAATATGAGTACTCCTCAAAGACAGCTGGACTGCTACAGAAAAAAGAGTGATGGAGATGCAAGTTAGCTCTCTGATTATAATATACATGGATGACTTCATGAGGAATATTTTAATATACACTCCTGCCAAAGGTGAGAACGAAAAGTGTGCAGTCACAGCATATGCAGATGACTAGTGATGTTATCTTTTTCAGCCCACAACATGGAAGGACAATTACACAGTTTTGAAAAAAATAGCAGTAGCATTTGGTCTTGGATGTATTTATTTTTAATTATTACATTTGTTAACCGGGTAGAGTCCGACTGGGTTAAAAGCCCTATTTCACCTGAGACTCAGGGAGAAAAGCTCTGGATAAAAAAAATGCAAACAATAACAGATATAAAAAATTAAAAATACAAACATACTATGAGTAGACATAATCTAGCTGAGAATAGAGCTAATACAGTATGATAGAGAAAATGTATTGTAGATGGTATGGTAATAACTTCAGGGCCCTAGAGGTACAGTGATATCATACATTGGATTCATTTTATTTATTTATTTATTTATTTATTGACATGTGTTGACCAGGAAAGTCCACTGGGTCTGATAACCCATTTTCAGTGGAGGCCCGGGGAGAAAAGCTCCTGTTACAGATCAGACATTTTGGAACAAGAATAATATTTACAATAATATACAGTGTATGGAAAATATGTTATATATAATTTTATACAGTTGCCTAGGGATTAGCAATGAAGAGTGAAACGTTTTATGCAGACTAGTTAGGTGGTAATAGTACACATACAGCAGTATTTTAATGGCATACATTATATGGAGGGAAAAGACATTAGATACATTAAAAGTAATCAGCCAATGAAATTCAGTGGATTTACAAATTGTTACTTAAAACTGAAAAGAGTCATGCCATTCAGCAGAATCATGCTAACCAGCAGAACCTTAGAATTTGTTTATGGTAGTCTATAGTTCTGGGCACAAGGACAGATCTGAGTGTTAAGAAAGTGGCTTTTTAGGGTGAATTTGAAGGTTTTTATAAAATCATGTTGTACAATAGAGGGGGCTAGGACATTCCATAATTTTGCTATGGAGTGGGAATACAAGCTTTGCCCAGCTCTCTTCTTGGGTTTGGAAGCAAATATATGACACTTATTAAAAAGAAATACAGTTATAGAATTTGCATTGATAATTATCAACATGAACAAATAAAGGTCCATAAAACACTAGGTTTGATATTCCTTTGAGTACCTTATGGATGGCATGTGCACAGGATCTAAAGGTACAGATAGTATGGAGGTTATAGTACCATGCCTCTAACATCAGCAATTCAAGTCAATTATGTATGGGATGGAAACATGGAGTTCAGACAATAACATCCCCTTGCATAGGAAAGTACATCTGTTATTGAGAAGTGTTTTTCACTTACACAAAGTATGTTCTTCACATTTCTAACATATAAAATTCGTTTGACAAATGAAAGCAACTTGTTGATATTGTCACAGCTACTAAATGCTTCAGACTAAAACAGCTACCTGCTATTGAATTATTAAATTCTCATTACAAGAAGAAAGTTTGCAAAGCAGAAGTGGACGTTTTTCACTTACAAATAAACCATTAAATGAATCTTTAAATAGATATAGCTTAAGTTGCTTTAAAGGTTATTTGGAGGGAAATTCAACATTAAGTACAAGTTACTTGCCACATTTATAGAAGATCAAAATGACTGGAAAAAGAATCCTGCACCTTGGCAGAGAGGGATAAAACCATGACTATGACCAAGGCAACCTGGGATTGATTAGAGCTCAGACATCAAAGGCAATGGCAGGGAAAGATGGTCAAGCCTGTCCTTGGCGATGAGGACATACACTTGACTGGACCTCATGGCTGACCCCTTGTACAGGCCAAGGAAGCATGGAGGTGTTGTCTGTAAGATAAGTAGGCAGGGGACATTAGCTAAGTCACAGCAGAGGTGATACATTGTACCAGCCTACCCCTTGATGTATGAGTGAGTGGGCGAGTGAGAAAGCTACGCATAACAGAAAGACACTCTCAAGCAGTAGTATAATGCTGCACAAGGGCCCTTGATGTCCTACAGGCCCCAGATGTGGATCAGGTAGTGTCCAGGGTATGCTACGATTTATTTATTTATTTTTATTTTACATTTGTAAAATAAAAAATAAAACGCTAAGATGAGTCTGGTAGATCCAGAGACCAAACAGAGAAGTCAGTGGCAGCTTCAAAGAGCCATAAATGTGTAGAAAAAGAGGAATGCAGAGCTTATAGAAAAAGGACAGATATTCTAAGTTATAAACAAACCATACCTCTCAACTGTACAGATTTTTGCAGAATGTCCAGATTACTGCCTCATACTTTTGGTTCATTTTTCATAAAATTGTGGTTGTCTGACAAATTACTGATAAATCATTAAGGATTGAAATTAGAAAATATTGATAGACATTTGAGTTTCAGACTTGATACCCTTAAGAAAATTAACTCTAATCCAAAACCTGTTATTCTATCAACTTTCTAAGTTTGTATGAGCAATATTTAAAAATTATCCTAATTTTTTGGGCCTTTGTCCCTCTTTTATTTATGGCTTTGTCTAAATTTCTTGCCCTGAGAGGTTGAGAGGTATGACACACACTGGGAATATTTGCAAAACAATATAGAATTTCTAAACATGTTACAAAACCGATGTGAGGTAACTTTTTTCTATATAGAATACACATAATTTGCTGTTTGTGACCACACTGAAGCATATAAGCAAGAAAGTTAAAAGCACTATTAGAAAATGAAAAGCAGAGGATGAGCATAAGGTCAATGTATATACTAAAATAAACTACAAACCTTTCTTCATTTATGTCAGAGAAAGTAAGGAATAGTATTCAGCAATGTACTGAGCTCATCCATAGTAATATATATTCTAACATCAATGATATAGCCAATACATTAGCAGACACATTTAATGCTAATTGTTTCCTGCTATCCATACTGTTGCCCCTGCTATCTCTGAACATTTAGTTTCCACTGAAATCACAATAGTACATGTCTTGTAATCCCTGTCAATACATAAAATTAATACTTCAATTGGACTGGATACTATACCATGCTGCATTTTCATCAGTGAAAAGAATGAACTAGCTGAGCCTTTATATTACTGTTCAGTCTCAATCTATCCACAAGGTATGTGCTGGATGCCTTGCTAATGGGCAGTGTGAGTTCCCTACAGAAGGGCAGCCCCTCTACAGACACAGTTATTTATAGGCCTATCAGCCTCACAAGTCTTATATGCAAAACTATGTTACATATCATTGCAAATACATACATAGACCGCCTAATAGATCTAGACCCTACTTAGCTTGTTTTCTGTGAATGGAAGGACCTGTCTTTTAAACTTAGTCAGTCTTCATAGAAAAATTTACAGAGATGCCGAACAGTGGTCACTTTGTGCCTGTTGCCTGCCTCAATTTGCCCAGGGTTTTTGACAATATCCCTTATGTTAGTATTATTTAAAAATTAAACAAACAATGTAAACTGAACTGTGACTGAAAAATAAATAAACAAATCCCTAAATTGCCAGATTACAAATTGCCTCTCCAACAGATTCTGAGTTGTGAATGTTGCTAGTACCTTCTCTGAACATAAAAATGCAACTATTGGGTTACCACAGGGATCATTGCTGGTCCCACTCCTGTTTGGCATTTATTTGCAGATATCAAACCCGATTTCCCAGAAGTGTGGTTGCCCGTGTTTACCAATGACTGCAAGTTGGACACTGTTATGCCCTTATTCACTGATACTAAACAGCTCCACCTAATGCTGGAAAATGAATATGTACATAATAAGTGCACTGAAAATGGTCTGAACCTAAATGCAAAAAAGTCTGGCATTGTAGGATTCAGCAAAAAGTGCTGCTGTCACCTCATATATTACAAATAGTGATTCTCTTTAGACAGACACAGACACATGAGGTCTTTTTCCCCTTTTGATTATTATGTTTCTACCACAGTCACAAAATCCTTCTATTGAGTGAAAGAATAACTACAAGATCCAAAGAAAACATCACTTATTAGACATATCATTGAATACAATGCTCCACTTTTGGTTTCTGTAGATCTAAACATATCACTCTGCCAGAAGGTCCTGAAGTATTTCTTACCAAGAAAATTAAAGGCATTTAATCCACCCTTAAAGTATCATAATAGATTCACATCACTCTCCTAATACCCTATAGCCTGCTATCTGCTCTAACGTGAACTATGTTTTCCCTTTGAAGCCTTGAAGAAATTATCTTATTCAGCATCTTATTTCTTTGCAAAACTGGTTGCTCTAAAAATGTCCACATTAGGAATATAAACCTACCCAAATAAATAAACAAGATTCACTGGAGGGACTGGTTCCTAATTCAATCTATTTCTAGTTTATGGAACTGGTAACCACTGCATGTAAAACAAAGTACTACTTTGGTTACCTTTAAGGAAAGTCTTGGTAACTGAATGGGTAGACACAAATTTGCACCAGTGCTATTATGTAAGCTCCTGCTCAATTTGGAAAGAGAGCAATATTAAGTACTTCTAAACAGCAGCAAGAACTTTTAAGCATCCCCCCTTAAAGGTGTATATGGCTAGGCATGTAATTGTCCCCATTATCACCTGCACATAATTTCCTCTTATCCAATGCATATAAGAACATTTTGGGTCTGCTTATGCAAAATACTTGTTTGATAATTCTTCTTCTTTTGGCTTTTCCCAGTTAGGGGTCGCCACAGCAGAGCACCTGTTCACTCATGGTTGGTAGTGGAGTTTTACGATGTTGAGTTACTAGCCCATCACCCAACCTTCCACAGAAGGCACACACATGCAGACACTAATGCCTAGGGCCAATTTAGAGTGTCCAGTCCATGTACAGCATGTCTTTGGGATGTGGGAGGAAACAGGAGCACCTGGAGAAAACCCACACGACCACAGTGAGGACATGCAGACTCTAAACAGAAAGCGCCCCAGCCAAAGATTGAACCGGAGAACCTCTTGCTGTGAGATGGCAGTGCTAACCACTGCACCACTGTGGCTGCCCTAAATATTTGTTTGATAATATGGAAGAATATTGTGCCATTTTATTTGGAAATAATGCTAAATATACAGTATTGGAGATGTCAACATAAATATGTAAAATTGAAAACTAGTAAAAATAAATGTTTTGTGAACCATTAGAATAAGTGTCATTGTCAAGCATGTTGGCAATTTTAGACATGATAATATGATGGTTTTCTAAAATTTGTTTGAATTTTGTGGTAATTTGCAATATTTTCATATGTAAGTTATGAGTATTGTGACATGCAAGTTACTGAAACAAAAGTCTTTTGTTTTTCTGTCTATGCCTAAGGTCACTTACATGTACATGATGCCAGCTTTAGAAATGACAAGTGCTCTCTGGTATGTATGGCTCTGGTATAGAAACCCAGATATCTTTCTTGGAAAGCACTCTAGTTGCACAGTACATGCTTATAGAGTTGACTCACATGTCCATCATAATAATGGAAAATGATGAAGGATTAGAGTAGACAGCACAGTGGCACAGTGGATGGCATTGTTGTCTCACAGCAAGAGGTTCCCTGGAGGTTTGAATCTTAGATGGGGTACCTTCTGTATAGAGTCTACATATCCTCCCAGGTGCTCCAGTTTCCTTCCTCATTCCAAAGACATGCTATATGTGGATTGGACACTCTAAATTGGCCATAGGTGTGGAAGCACTTACTGTGACAGGGTTAGCCACCTGGTGGTGTAAACCATGGCTCTAGATGATTGTCACTGTTAAAGTGACACCCTGACTCCATGTGCAGAAAGGGCTTATGGATGTAGGAGTACATTGGTCTTTTAACTGTTATGCATCCAAGCACTGCACTGTCACAGTAATATATACATGAGAAATTAGAAATGGCACATCTGTTAGGCCTGTTGCTAAAAATTTCAGTTTGAATCACAATAGTGATAAGAATATGCCAAAGTTGTTTTATTTAAGATGCGTATGGATACTTTGTCGAAGACATTACGCATGCCATCTATAAAAAAGGCATGATATATCTTTCAGTTCAATAACCTACAAGTTTGAGTCATGAATAATTAGTTGGTAATGAAAAAACGTATTGTGATATATATTTGGATAAGCCCTACTAATGTGAAGTTTGACCTTTCTTCTCCCCTTCCTGTTATACTCATTTTTCACTGCAATGTGTTAAAAGTACTGCTCAGATTCAGTATGTCATGTGAATGCAGGCCTATAATTATCACAAGGCCATGTGAATTCAGATCCTGTGATCATCACAGGGCTTAGTTGCTAAAGTTCCTGCCTCATTCCGTGTGTTACATTCAGTGAGGAATTTTTTTTCATAGCTTTACTTTTTACTATTTAATGCACCTAATGTTTTAATCTGTTTTAAGTTAAGAAGGCTGTAAAACCAAGGTACTAGTTTCAGTATAAGAAGTAAAAGATGTTTCTTTTCTCCACACATAAATGTATTTTTTACGAAGTATTATTTTTCCTTGCACATTTTGAAAGCTTGACTTGGTGTTGTAGAAAATAAAAAGTCTGTGTTTGAGACAGATGTTCAGTGATTATGAGCTACCCAAACTAATGGCGATAAAGTGTTACTGTCTTTTCATGTAAGAAGAAAATAGTCGTAATCATAGTCAAAGTGAGTTTACTAAGAAGAAGACATCTCCTCTGACCTTTGGGAATCATACCTCTGGACACCAAAATGCAAACTTTGAGGCATAAATCAATCTTAAATGTAGAGATTAATGTAAATATCTACATTCACATCACAAATAAAGCTGTATTTTTGTGCCACTATATCCACTAGTTGGAACATTGATATCACGCTTGGCCATGTCTTTGATGTAGACTCCAAGACTGTCACATTGAGCTACTATTTAAATAGTGCTGTTAAAGGACTAAATAAGTCCTAGGTTGCATGCTATAGTAGTAAGGTTGTAGTTGTCTATTCGTCTTATGTACCTTATTATGAGGGAACACTTTTTTTAAATGAACATACTACACATTACAGTTTGTTTGTGTCTTTCGGCTTTTCCCGGTTAGGGGTCGCCATAGTGGAACACCGGTCCGCTAATGATTGGCAGTAGATTTTTACGTGCTGGCTTGCTGGGCCTAACGCACAACCTTCAACGAGGGAACGCCCATTCATGCATGTCGCCACACAGAAGACGCTCTAACTGAGAATTGAACGGGTAACGTCTAACTGAGAGGCGACAACGCTACCGCAGCACCACCACCGCAAGTACACATTACAGTACACTTCATAAATCTCTCAACCTGGTATGTCTTTAGCAGCACATCAAACTACAGTGCAGTAATAGATGACATTACCTAGTTATATTTTATGCCATTACATGATTACATGCTACCTTTACAAGCATAAACCAGGATAAACTGACACACGACAAATTTATAGATAACACTTGCTATTGAAAGATCATATATTCATATAAAATGTATCACCCCCTTAATATAAATCTATCACATATGTACTGCATTTGTTTGCTTGGCGCAAGGTCTGCAGTAAGGCTAGAAATGTACATCTAAATGGAAAAGTACTTCAAGCTATTGTACTGTTTTGAAACAATACCAGTGTAAAAGTACTGCAGTAAATTTGTATGCATTAATAAAGGGAACACATGATCTAACATGAACACATACTGTGTGACATGAGTACACTTAGTAATTTTTTTATATGTGGCAAGTTTTTATTCATTTATTTATCCACTGATGCCATCATGTTAGTTGCTGGATTTCTTGCTGAACAGATGGGTAGTTTATCAAATGCATGTGTTACATTTCTCATGAAGAATATTCAAATATACTGAAAAACATTACCTGGTAAAAGAGTGAACACACTGATACATCTCAGGTTGCGGAACTAATAATATGATCTGTTTTTACTCTTCAGGCACATGGAAGCACAAATAATAGATGTGAGTTTTAGGTCACAAATCTGAGTATACTCTCAAAAATATGCATCACAGCAGATTTTTAATTTCTGTCTGCAAGACAAACTGGAAGGTAATTGAAGTAAAAGGAAATTATTTTGGAAGGAGTGAGGCATGTGTCAAAGAAGATCACAAATTGTGTATTAAATATATATTTTTTAAGCACGGCCTCACTTTTTCAATCAAATGTATTCACATAGAAAGCAGGGGCCATCAACATATTTGGAATTTAGACTGTTTAAAATTAGGGAAAGCTGTTTAACTGGCTTCCCTACAGTTGCTTGAGGTGAAATTGTGTCAGTAACATGTAGAAAAAAAGATGAAAATTGGTGAATACTGTTTTCATAGAGAATCATTTCAGGTATTGTTTCTACATATGCGTTGGCAAGGATTCACTTGCTTTGGGAGATTTCTCCCTTAATCGAGTTCATACAACCATGGAATTGGTATATATAACTTTGAGGGTGAGGGAGGCAAGCCCCTATAAAAACAATTAAAATTAATTATTTCACTTCTCTGCATTTTAGGCACTTTTTTTGTCCTTTTGGCTCTTTGGCTTTAATGAAGTGAGTGTTTCATAGTAGAACCCTGATTAACTGGGTGATGGATAAAGACCACTAATTAAGAGATCGCTTACCTATACAAGGTGGACAATAGTCTCTCCTTTGATAATCACATCGCCACAGTAGTCAGGAAATTATTCTATGTGGCACACCTCATCACAAAAGGTTTCTCATCCAGGAAAAAAGAGGTAATTGTTCCCCTCTACTCGTCACTCATTAGACCCATTATAGAGTACAATGCCCCTTTTGGTATGTACCTCACAAGACATCTACAACAACTGGAAAGGCCACAGAAATACCTCACAAAGGGGATTACCGGCCTCAAACAGATACCCTATGCAGACCATCTCAAAAAACTGCAGCTTTACTCCGTTGCATATCGCCTACTCAGAGGCGATCTCTGCCTAACATACAAAGCTATGTCAAACCCAGAGCTTTTAGACATGCTCCACTTAAAGAAATTCCAATCCCTATGAGCTACATGGTCTAGGGACCTAGACCTTGTCACCACAATAAACAGAACATGCTGGAGGGATAGATTCCTGTCCCAGAGACTTCCCATACTCTGGAACAAACTACCTATCTATATCAAACAAAGCTCCTCATTAGTGCTCTTCAAAAAAAATCTTGATGATTGGATGGGAGATAGGAAATTCACCCCGGGGATCACTTCTGTGGCTCTGCTCGACAGTGGCACAGGAAAATAATTTTCCTGGGTGGCGAAAGCCAGAGTACCTTTGGCTAGGCTTATATAGGCCCTAGGGCCAATAGCCTAGTACCTACCTATGGACCTATGAACAAGAAGACTCCAAGGAAGAATATGATAGTCTAGGCCAGTGCACTGTAAAGATGACTGGATAATGATTTTCTAACAGACACTGTACAAAACAGTGGTATTATTACCATAATAAGGTATAATATCAGGCCTTGTTTCAAACCTGGTCTGCGGCTGGCATGAACCTAGCCCTAAGCAGCATTCTACCATCACCAAAAATGATGCTGCAATGCCACCAAAAGATTATTGATTTCAACAATTGGCTTGATTTCTGGTGTCATTTAAAGCAGGTACAGTATACCTGACTTAATCTTTAGACTCATTATACAAGAACATGACCAGAATTCCTGCACATCAAGCTTACTGTCATAACACCATAGCTAAGTATAGCACTCCCATGTCCCCTTCAGACCATACATCCTACGCAGCTAGTATGGAATCCCTATTTATTAAGCCAAATATTATTCTCCCATAAGACTTCAACTACTCCTCCATAAACGGGAAGACTTATAAATCCTTAAAAATGTATGCTCAGAGATTTCTAGACTTCATCATTGCAAACTCCCTGCACCATTTCATCCTCACTGCATCCAAGGATGATAAAATCAAGGACATTGTGCTTACCAATATGGGACAGTATTGCTTTCCACTTATTATTACTTCCTGTAAGGTCAAATCTGACCACAAGTCAATCACATTCATTATAAGACTGAAGCCTGAAGTATCTTTCAATACCTCCTTATTCAGAGATTATGCAAAGGTTAATCTATTAAATTTGAGTGATCATCTGGCTAAATTCAAAAGCACCTTCCAAATTAATGACCTCCACTGCTTATGCAGAATCCTTCAATACCCAATTATATGCACATGTAAATAGCTGCATAAACACATATGTGCCCCTCATAAAAAAATACAGTGCCACATTCAAAAATAAACCACTATGTTGAAATCCAGCTATCACCAGGCTTTATAAAGCCTTCTTAAATAATGTTAAATGGGTCAGAAACAAAGACCAGCATTGTGCAGAGCTAATAATGTATAATATATTGCACACTTCTAATTAGAGGACATAGTCAGTCAACTAGAGGACAAATTTAGCTCAAACTACATCGCCATCTCCCTCCAGTAGTCCTAAATCATATACCCACACTTACATCCCCCATTCAAATGTCCAAAGAACAAGTATACAAGGTGCTATCTTATGCCAAGAACACTACGTCTGTGGGGTAAGATAAAAAACAGGCTGCATGAAATGAGCCTAGTCTGATCCCCTAAAGAAGCTAGTCGATATCAGTCACAAACCAGGATTCATGCTGGGTGAGTGTGAACAGCAACAGTCTTACAATTGTACAAAAGTGGGGTTTCAACAGACCTGGGTATTAGAAAGGATCATTATGGAACTAATAAACAAGGATATTGGTAACCTACAGACTCTCGACCCAACCCAGTTCAGATTTGTTAAGTGCAGGGCCTGTCTATTTAACCAGGTGGACTTTTTTGAAAAAAATTTCTGAAGCAGTGAATGAAGGCATACAGTGTACACTGCATATCTGCAGCTTGCAAAGATGTTTGACATCATCCCACGCTAAGGTATTGCAGGTAACCTCTCCCTATGTAATTCATTGGATATCAAATTGGCCCACAAATAAAACACAGGAAGTTAGGGTGGGCTGCCCTTCCTTCTCCAAAAGACCTGTTACTAGTGGTGTACTGCAGGGTTCAGTCCATGGGACACTCCTCTGTGGCATTTACTTCTGCCCAAGCTAATATTATGGGATTGTAGCTGGCCCTGTTCCAGATGACTGCAAACTTGGTCCCATCAACTTCTCCCCAGATAACACCAAGATCCTCCAAGATTGCTTGCCCTTAAGAAATAAGTGGCATCACAAACATGGGCTAAAAGGACACGTCAAGAAGTGTGTAATCATTTGCTTCAGTAAGCATGTCTCCCCTTGTACCTGTCTCACTGTCAAACAGCCTTGAAATTTTATCCTGTAGATTGGGATCTGAGTACTTATGGCAACAATGGTCAGTCATTTGACCACCTTGTATCCACTGTTGTAATGAAGTCCATTTTAATCACACAGCTTATATCCAAAGGTATTATGTCCAGTTATAGGGATGTAATGATTCTACTTTTCTTGGATCTAATTAAACTAATCATTGAGTTTAAAGCTCCTTTCAATATATATGTGTCCAAACACTTGTCACAGTTGCAAAGGCCACAATGCTTTCTCACTAAAAAAAATAAAAAAAATGAAGGGCTTAAACCATAAAATCTATGCAGGCCATCTCAAAGCCTTGACCCTTTTCTCAGTATCACAGAGACTACTAAGACACAGCCTCTTACTTTCATACACAGCTTTAACACACCCTTTTCTGTCACACCTATTGCACATTTGTGAGTTCAGTGGTATTGTAAACACCTGCTCAAGAGATCTCAATCTGTTTTGCAAAATTAACAGAACATGTTGGAGGAATAGATATTTATCACAATACCACTTCAGTTGATCTGTTTTCTACTCCACATGAAACAATGTACTTCTCTTATTATATTCAAATGTAATTTGGACAAATGGATGAGTAACCAGAAATTCATCACTGGTTTAGCACCCCATCCCTCATGGATGAGGACACATAACAGTTTCAACATATCTTAATTTGGCCTTTCTCTGGGTTATTCACATGAAAAATATAAGGGCTAGAAACTGCCAGAGGAATGTAAGGCTATGCTACTTAAGATCCTCCGAGATCGATAGCCTAGCGACTACCAAAGAACTACAACTGACGTTTCGTATGTCTATTCCTCATTCATCTTTATTGTGCATTGCTATATACTGAACAAACTCTGTTGGTGCCGGTGTATGCTAGGGAAAAGGTGATCACAGAATAGCAGCAACTTCATTACAGTAATTGTTGTGTACAGCAGTGATCCTTTCATCATACCTCTTAAACTGCTGATACCAAAACTTTAGACAAAGTCTCTTGAAAGTAGGTGCATCCATCTAAAATCTGCGCAACTAATTATAGTGTGATCTTTGCATATCTAATATCATACCTCCTTCCATTTCCATTACAATTGTAGGTTAATCTCACTCAGAAGTGTAAAAATAGTAACAAATAGCATAACATCTAAGCAGAGTAATCATTTGCAGTGTCAGTAAATGGATTTCACTACCTCTGTTTCTCCTTCTGTCTCTCTGTTTTTCTGGCTGTCTCTGTCTCTAAAATTTCAAAAAACATACACATTAACCCCTCCCAGAAATCCACTGAATTGTTTCAGTCATACAGTGTAAGCAGTTAAAAAAGAGAAAAAAGAAAAATCAGAAATGCGTCTCAACAACCCATAAAATATGTTGCATAGGAAATAATGAACCCAGTTCCCCTGTAACAATGCAATAAGAATTTTCACCTTATGTCTGGAAACTTTGAGCATGCATTTCACAAAAAAAAAACATATCTCTAATTAAAATTGCAGACCAAAGCTACAGGCATCTCTCTGTCTATCTATATATCTACCTATTTGTCTGTCTTTCTAGCTATCAGTATATCTTTTTATATGTCTAGATTTAGATAATTTAAGCTATAGCCATATATGAACATATATTCATTTATAGTTATAGCTCAAAATATCAAAAGCTTGAGTATTTGACTGAAAAGGTTATACTGGTTGATGTGTTGGTGCTAGTGTACATGGGTTAGTCTTGGGGTAACTGTTAGGTAAGGGGATAGATTTACTATTTTGACTGTTGGTGTTGTGTGTGTTCTATGTCCTTTTGTCTTGTACAATGGTACTGTTAGGGGAAAGGGCTTTTAGTAGCATAATGTATAAGGCTAGAGTTAAGGGCAGGGTATGGTTACGGTTAGCACACAACAGTAATTGTGTTGGGAGATGAAGCCCCTTGCCTATCTCATTAATGTGAGTTAACCCTAACCCGCCCCTCTTCTTAACCCTAACCCTACACATCAGTAAAAACACTTTCCCTATCTGTACTGCTACCAAGATGACTTTTGATCTTGATTTTATAGGTTTATAGGTTCACAGGTGTTTACTGGGCTAATGCCCACAAGGGCCTTTTTAAGCCTAGCCATGCATCCTAAATCTCTGACAAGTTCTGATACCCTTGATAAGTGTAAGTATAGCTCTGGGAGATTAACCATTTACAGGTTACCTGTTTGCATTAGAGACATAGTGCCAAACCAGGGATGAATTTCCAGTTTCCCATCCAGTTGTCCAAGTTGACATGAAATGTTTAGGGAGGAACTCTGCTTAACATGGATGAGGAGCCTGTTCCATAGTCAGGGTAGTCTCTGGGATACATACCCATCTCTCCAGTAGGTCCTATTTATATCACAGGCAAGGTTTAAGTCTTTAGAGCGGGTAATTCTGCTACTGTTTGTTTTGTGGATATGCAGGAGGTCCATCAGAATGGGGTCTAACAATGCCCTGTATGCCAGGCATAAATCTCCCCTCAAAAGTCTGTAGGAGACAGAATGCAGAGATAGGGTCTTCAGGCGGTCTACATAAGACATATTACTTATGCCCTGTATTCTTTTAGTGAGGAACCTCTGCAGACATTCCAATTGTTGGATATGCCTGGTTAGGTACATACCAAAGGGTGCAGTGTACTCAATGATGGGTCTGATGAATCCCGAATACAGTGGGACAATGACTTCCTTGGACTTAGTTTACCTTTGTTTATAAGTTGGGCAACATAGAATGATTTCCTCACCACTGTAGACATGTGATGATCAAAGGCTAGATTACTATTTATGTATGTCCCTAAGTCCCTGGGTCAGCTCTAAGGGGTGTGTTGCCAATATGATAGCTACCATGGATGGATGACTTCCCAAAGGATACTATTATGAATTTCTTGGCATTTAATTTTAGTCCATGGCTCTGACACCAGTTATTTGTATGTGTCAGCCCCTCCTGGCCAACATTTGTGTCAGTGTAAGATTCAACGACAGCTCCTAATTTGCAGTCATCTGCAAATTTAGTCAAATAGTTTGCAAATGGTTTTATAGTTGGGCTATATGAAATGGGATATTTTTTAGCTGGATAGAGTTTTTAGATATTTTGTAATTGGAAATTATGAGTTTCACTGTTTTGTGCTTTCAGTGCTTTTTTTACATATTTTGAGTTTTAGATATTTTACAAAGTACTCAAATATATATATATATATATATATATATATATATATATATATATATACACACACACACACACACACACACACACACACACACACACACACACATACACATACATACACACACATATATATATGTATATATATATATATATATATATATATATATATATATATATATATATATATATATATATATCAATCACAAGTACACAAATGAAAGTGATCACCATATCCATTCACTATGTCATATTATCCTACTTTTAGACTTAGTCCATATGAAAACAAAATATTAATGTTAATGTAGAAGTACATAATAAATTTTGCAGAATGCTCATGTCCTCAAAAATTGTTAGCTTACTGATACCATGATATCACAAGCTTCCAAACAATCAAGACAACGTAAAGAAATAGTTTTACATTGCAGGTCTTCTATTAAAAAACATGCATCAATTACGACTTATTATACAGAAATTCAAGTGACTACCCATAATTCCCTCCAAAACTCACAGACTGGACATTTCATCTGCAGTCACACATCATTACTAATGTACTCCTCAGTCATCTTTGTGGAATATATTGTGTTGGTTAGCTAATAGGGGTGGCTGATTGACCAGGAATGTTAAAGAACAGAGTCTACTATTGTAGTGGTACAACTACTGTCAGCATGCAAGCAGTCCTGTGTCTGTCGTTCAATCCAAACTGACCACCTATTCTTCCATACTTAGCTTGCCTTTATAAAATATATTCTGTTGGCTTGTAAAACAGTAAACAATGGGATACCACAAAATCAGTGCTGGACTCTCTTCTGTTTGGCATTTATTCTGAAGACATGCAGAACATATCCCAGAAGTGTGTTTGACAAGGTTTGCTGATGGCTGTAAGCTGGCCACTGTTATCTGCTCATCCACTAATATCAAGGAGTTCCAGCAAAAGGTGGAATTGGCACATTCTTGGTATACTGAAAATTCTATCAAGTTAAATGTAAAAATATACAGCATAGAAGCATTTGGTAAAAAAGCTGCTGCCACCACGTATGTTTCCAACACAGTCAGGAAATACTTCTACCTGACCCTTTTTGTGTGTTGAAAAAAAGCCTTTATTAATATTAAACACATATGCAGCAGTGTCATAGAAAAGAAGAAATTAAAATGAAGTAACAGCAAACAAATAGATTGCATTGAAAAATCTAAATCTTTAATAAATTGCTACTATATTTGTCCAGGTCCCCTTCAAGAAACACATCACACCGAATGACATTTGATGACCTTTATTACAGTTCCATAAACATAACTTTGTTAACCATTATTGTTAATTACAACTGAAACATAGTATAGTTGATTTTAATCAAAGCATAAACATCCATGTAATGTAACCAGGACAGCACGACATCACTCATACTGATCCAGTAAACAATCTCCAAACCTCCACTCACCTACTTTACTTATGAAGCCTCTTCCCACCACTCACTTCATTTACCATTTATTGTATTACACCTCCAACCAAAATGAGCAGCATCCTTACCTCCGCTCACCTATCATAATTATGAAGCTGTGTCCCACCACTCACTTCATTTACCATTTATTGTATTACACCTCCAACCAAAATGAGCAGCGTCCTTACCTCCACTCACTTACCATAATTATGACACAACATCCCATCACTCACTTCATTTACCATTTATTGTATTACACCTCCAACCAAAAGGAGAAATGTCCTTACCTCCGCTCACTTATCATGATTATGAAGCTGTGTCCCACCACTCACTTCATTTACCATTTATTGTATTACACCTCCAACCAAAATGAGCAGCGTCCTTACCTCCACTCACTTATCACAATTATGAAGCTGTGTCCCACCACTCACTTCATTTACCATTTATTGTATTACACCTCCAACCAAAATGAGCAGCGTCCTTACCTCCGCTCACTTATCATAATTATGAAGCAGTGTCCCACCACTCATTTCATTTACCATTTATTGTATTACACCTCCAACCAAATAAGCAGCATCCTTACCTCTGCTCACTTATCACAATTATGAAGCTGTGTTCCATCACTCACTTCATTTAAAATTTATTGTATTACACCGCCAACCAAAATGAGCAGCGACCTTACCTCTGCTCACTTATCATAATTATGAAGCTGTGTCCCACCACTCACTTCATTTACCATTTATTGTATTACACCTCCAACCAAAATGAGCAGCGTCCTTACCTCCGCTCACTTATCATAATAAAGAAGCAACATCCCACCACTCACTTCATTTACCATTTATTGTATTACACCTCCAACCAAAATGAGCAGCGTCCTTACCTCTGGTCACTTATCATAATTATGAAGCAGCTTCCCACCACTCACTTCATTTACCATTTATTGTATTACACCTCCAAACAAAATGAGCAGCGTCCTGACCTCCGCTCACTTATCATAATTATGAAGCTGTGTCCCACCACTCACTTCATTTACCATTTATTGTATTACACCTGCAACCAAAATGAGCAGCGACCTTACCTCCACTCACTTATCATAATTATGAAGCTGTGTCCCATCACTCACTTAATTTACCATTTATTGTATTACACCTCCAACCAAAATGAGCAGCGTCCTTACCTCTGCTCACTTATCATAATTATGAAGCCGTGTCCCATCTCTCACTTCATTTAACATTTATTGTATTACACCTCCAACCAAAATGAGCAGCGTCCTTACCTCTGTTCACTTATCATAATTATGAAGCAACATCCCATCACTCACTTCACTTACCATTTATTTTATTACACCTCCAATGAAAATGAGCAGTGTCCTTACCTGTGCTCACTTATCATAATTATAAAGCTGTGTCCCACCACTCACTTCATTTACCATTTATTGTATTACACCTTCAACCAAAATGAGCAGCGACCTTACCTCTGCTCACTTATCATAATTATGAAGCTGTGCCCCATCACTCACTTCATTTACCATTTATTGTATTACACCTCCAACCAAAATGAGCAGCGTCCTTACCTCCACTCACTTACCATAATTATCACGCAACATCCCATCACTCACTTCATTTACCATTTATTGTATTACACCGCCAACCAAAAGGAATAGCGTGCTTACCTCCGCTCACTTATCATGATTATGAAGCTGTGTCCATCACTCACTTTATTTTCCATTTATTGTATTACACCTCCAACCAAAATGAGCAGCGTTCTTACCTCTGCTCACTTATCATAATTATGAATCAGCGTCCCACCACTCACTTCATTTACCATTTATTGTATTACACCTCCAACCAAAATGAGCAGCGTCCTTACCTCCGCTTACTTATCATAATTATGAAGCAACATCCCACCTCTCACTTCATTTACCATTTATTGTATTACACCTCCAACCAAAATGAGCAGTGTCCTTACCTGCGCTCACTTATCATAATTATGAAGCTGTGTCCCACCACTCACTTCATTTACCATTTATTGTATTACACCTCCAACCAAAATGAGCAGCGTACTTACCTTCGCTCACTTATGATAATTATGATGTTGTGTGCCACCACTCACTTCATTTACCATTTATTATATTACACCTCCAACCAAAATGAGCAGCGTCCTTACCTCCACTCACTTATGATAATTATGAAGCTGTGTCCCATCACTCACTTCATTTACCGTTTATTGTATTACACCTGCAACCAAAATGAGCAGCGTCCTTACCTCCACTCACTTATCATATTTATAAAGCCGTTTCCCACCACTCACTTCATTTACCATTTATTGTATTACACCTCCAACCAAAATGAGCAGCGTCCTTACATCCGCTCACTTATCATAATTATGAGGCTGTGTCCATCACTCACTTCATTTTCCATTTATTGTATTACACCTCCAACCAAAATGAGCAGCGTTCTTACCTCTGCTCACTTATCATAATTATGAATCAGCATCCCACCACTTACTTCATTTACTATTTATTGTATTACACCTCCAACCAAAATGAGCAGCGACCTTACCTCCGCTCACTTATCATAATTATGAAGCTGTGTCCCACCACTCACTTCATTTGCCATTTATTGTATTACACCTCCCACCAAAATGAGCAGCGTCCTTACCTCTGCTCACTTATCATAATTATGAAGCTGTGTCCCATCACTCACTTCATTTACCATTTATTGTATTACACCTCCAACCAAAATGAGCAGCGACCTTACCTCTGCTCACTTATCATAATTATGAAGCTGTGTCCCACCACTCACTTAATTTGCCATTAATTGTATTACACCTCCAACCAAAATGAGCAGCGTCCTTATCTCCGCTCACTTATCATAATTATGAAGCTGTCCCCCACCACTCACTTCATTTACCAATTATTGTATTACACCTGCAACCAAAATGAGCAGCGACCTTACCTCCGCTCACTTATCATAATTATGAAGCTGTGTCCCATCACTCACTTCATTTACCATTTATTGTATTACACCTCCAACCAAAATGAGCAGCGTCCTTGCCTCTGCTCACTTATCATAATTATGAAGCTGTGTCCCATCACTCACTTCATTTAACATTTATTGTATTACACCTCCAACCAAAATGAGCAGCGTCCTTACCTCTGCTCACTTATCATCATTATGAAGCAACATCCCGTCACTCACTTCACTTACCATTTATTGTATTACACCTCCAATGAAAATGAGCAGCGTCCTTACCTGTGCTCACTTATCATAATTATAAAGCTGTGTCCCACCACTCACTTCATTTACCATTTATTGTATTACACCTTCAACCAAAATGAGCAGTGTCCTTACCTCCGCTCACTTACCATAATTACGAAGCAGCGTCCCACCACTCACTTCATTTACCATTTATTGTATTACACCTCCAACCGAAATGAGCAGCGACCTTACCTCCACTCACTTATCATAATTACGAAGCAACATCCCACCACTCACTTCATTTACCATTTATTGTATTACACCTCCAACCAAAATGAGCAGCGTCCTTACCTCTGCTCACTTATCATCATTATGAAGCAACATCCCGTCACTCACTTCACTTACCATTTATTGTATTACACCTCCAATGAAAATGAGCAGCGTCCTTACCTGTGCTCACTTATCATAATTATAAAGCTGTGTCCCACCACTCACTTCATTTACCATTTATTGTATTACACCTTCAACCAAAATGAGCAGTGTCCTTACCTCCGCTCACTTACCATAATTACGAAGCAGCGTCCCACCACTCACTTCATTTACCATTTATTGTATTACACCTCCAACCGAAATGAGCAGCGACCTTACCTCCACTCACTTATCATAATTATGAAGCAACATCCCACCACTCACTTCATTTACCATTTATTGTATTACACCTTTAACCAAAATGAGCAGTGTCCTTACCTTCGCTCACTTATGATAATTATGATGCTGTGTCCCACCACTCACTTAATTTACCATTTATTGTATTACACCTCCAACCAAAATGAGCAGCATCCTTACCTCCGCTCACTTATCATAATTATGAAGCTGTGTCCCACCACTCACTTCATTTACCATTTATTGTATTACACTTCCAACCAAAATGAGCAGCGTCCTTACCTCCACTCACTTATCATAATTATGATGCTGTGTCCCACCACTCAGTTCATTTACCATTTATTGTATTATACCTCCAACCAAAATGAGCAGTGTCCTTACCTCCGCTCACTTATCATAATTACGAAGCAGTGTCCCACCACTCACTTCATTTACCATTTATTGTATTACACCTCTTACCAAAATGAGCAGCGTCCTTATCTCCACTCACTTACCATAATTATGACGCAACATCCCATCACTCACTTCATTTACCATTTATTGTATTACACCTCCAACCAAAAGGAGCAGCGTCCTTACCTCCGCTCACTTATCATGATTATGAAGCTGTGTCCATCACTCACTTCATTTTCCATTTATTGTATTACACCTCCAACCAAAATGAGCAGCGTCCTTACCTCCGCTTACTTATCATAATTATGAAGCAGCATCCCACCACTCACTTCATTTACCATTTATTGTATTACACCTCCAACCAAAATGAGCAGTGTCCTTACCTGCACTCACTTATCATAATTATGAAGCTGTGTCCCACCACTCACTTCATTTACCATTTATTGTATTACACCTCCAACCAAAATGAGCAGCGTCCTTACCTTTGCTCACTTATGATAATTATGATGTTGTGTGCCACCACTCACTTCATTTACCATTTATTGTATTACACCTCCAACCAAAATGAGCAGTGTCCTTACCACCACTCACTTATGATAATTATGAAGCTGTGTCCCATCACTCACTTCATTTACCATTTATTGTATTACACCTGCAACCAAAATGAGCAGCGTCCTTACCTCCACTCTTATCATAATTATAAAGCTGTTTCCCACCACTCACTTCATTTACCATTTATTGTATTACACCTCCAACCAAAATGAGCAGCGTCCTTACGTCCGCTCACTTATCATAATTATGAAGCTGTGTCCATCACTCACTTCATTTTCCATTTATTGTATTACACCTCCAACCAAAATGAGCAGCGTTCTTACCTCTGCTCACTTATCATAATTATGAATCAGCGTCCCACCACTCACTTCATTTACCATTTATTGTATTACACCTCCAACCAAAATGAGCAGCGACCTTACCTCCGCTCACTTATCATAATTATGAAGCTGTGTCCCACCACTCACTTCATTTGCCATTTATTGTATTACACCTCCCACCAAAATGAGCAGCGTCCTTACCTCTGCTCACTTATCATAATTATGAAGCTGTGTCCCATCACTCACTTCATTTACCATTTATTATATTTCACCTCCAACCAAAATGAGCAGCGTCCTTACCTCCGCTCACTTATCATAATTATGAAGCAGCGTCCCACCACTCACTTCATTTATGATTTATTGTATTACACCTACAACCAAAATGAGCAGCGACCTTACCTCCGCTCACTTATCATAATTATGAAGCTGTGTCCCATCACTCACTTCATTTACCATTTATTGTATTACACCTCCACCCAAAATGAGCAGCGACCTTACCTCTGCTCACTTATCATAATTATGAAGCTGTGTCCCACCACTCACTTAATTTGCCATTAATTGTATTACACCTCCCACCAAAATGAGCAGCGCCCTTACCTCTGCTCACTTATCATAATTATGAATCTGTGTCCCATCACTCACTTCATTTACCATTTATTGTATTACACCTCCAACCAAAATGAGCAGCGTCCTTACCTCCGCTCACTTATCATAATTATGAAGCAGCATCCCACCACTCACTTCATTTATGATTTATTGTATTACACCTCCAACCAAAATGAGCAGCGTCCTTACCTCTGCTCACTTATCATAATTATGAAGCAGTGTCATATCACATTTACCACTTATTGAATTAAACCAATCAAATAAGCAGCATCCTAAGTGCCACTCATTTATTTTATTTCTCAAACCATGTCCAGCTGTTCACTTTCCTTTCCAAGCTCATTGAAATGAACATCCAAAACAAGAGGGGAACAGAATAGGGCAAGTCTGTCCCTCATCTCCACCCACCAGTCTGACCAGGCTGTTCCCCCTCTCTCCTACCAAGTTTCAATAACCTAACCACTTATTATAAGGCCTTAAGCCAAATATCATTCGGTGTGATCCTTCCCACCTAAACAAACTGGATCTATGTCATCACTATCATATAACTAGCCAAAACAGACAATCGCCTAGCCAACTGAGATTAAACCTCGATCTCTATCCACAGCTAAAGGAACCAACCATAACCTCATAAACAAGCTTAATCACTGCCTATAAGCTACCTTTTCACTTACCTAATTACCAATAGTAGTTTCACAATGATCCCTAGGTCATTACCTGCCAAGTGCACCACCAAACACTAAGCCCCACACCATGCAAACCACACAAGAACAATTGCATCTTCAAGATAACTGCAGCCCCATTTTACTGCCAAATGTATCCATTAATGTCCAAAATGAAATTTCCTTTCCAATCCATATAATGGTAATCCACCAAGCACCTACTACCCAGTATAAACTAGAAAACATTTATTGACATCATAGCATTTGCTGATCAACCAACCACCCTGCGAATGACTTCAATGCATTCATAAAAGGAAATGCCACTTGAATTGTAGCCCAGTAAACCTCCATTACCAAATCCAACCCTCAGAACATAAGCTATCTTGTCAATAGCCAATGTCTGTTAATCTTTAAACTATCCAACCTACCCCAACACTTCAACCAATGAACTGCTGACCAGGATTAAGGTCACATCGACCTGACACCTGTGTAACTATACTATGCATATCTAACTTCTCTTTGACTGCCGGAACTGCCTAATGTTGTTCCCAGGCCAGAGAAATAACCAAATCTCCCCAAACTCCTTCCCACAAGCAACTGCACAACAGATTTAACCAACCAGCACCCCAAAGTCCTGCAACCCAATCTTTTAACCACGCATCCTTAGCCTTCCCTCAAAGCTTACTTCCCCTGTGTTACTTCTGCATCTGGTAATAACTTAAAACCTGGCCTACATATGCAAGGAGTACCAAAACAAAGCCTTGCTTAAGCCTACTAACTTCTGCATAGCCAACAAGGCTATTCCGCCATTCCACATTCCACCAAAACACTAGTATACCCAGAATGCTCCATCAAACCCAATCTACTCTTAACACTCATACAGAGAGTGAACCACCTATCAGTTCAACATGTAAGTCAATTGGCACACATGATAATCACTCTAAAGACCATAACCTGGTGTGTGACATTAGTGGAATCTGCTTGAAGGACAGGTTTGTCCCCCAGAAGATACCCTCCTTTGGAATAAACCCCACTTGATGTCAAGAAAACACCTCACTGGTCCTCTCCAACATGATTTTTAACAACTGGATAAGTAGCCATAAATTCACTCCAGGGGTCCCACCCATGTCCCTCTTGGACAAGGGCAACAGGGGCTCCACATCAAAGTAAGGATTAAACTTGCTAGGTTGTAAGAGCCTTAGAGCCATTAACCTAGTAACTTTCTTTGATCACAATTGCTTTGACTCCATCCCACCAGTGGGAACCCCAAACTCTCCCTAAACAATCCCCACCCTGCGTTTCCCTTCCCCAACAGACCTCCTCCTCACTTGCTCCCACATTACCCCATCCAATATTTTACTCTGACCCAAAAACAACCCCACTGTAATAACTCCACTCCACCTATGTACCACCCAATCCCCATAGTGCAAACTAAACAGCTGGTTCTCCAAGCCCCCAATTTACCTCAAGTATCTGTCGCCACAGCGATCCCAAACCATAAGCACTATTACTTGCCTAAATAGAGCACCTGAAATCATATCCTTACCTGTGACCTCACTGTCTTCCACACCAATGCCCATAACCTCCAAAAGCATCACCTGTTAGTCCAGTTCCTTCGTGTTCACCAGCTGATACCAACTCTGTACTTTGCCATCTCTGCCTACAGTTCTGTACCTCCATCATCTGTAAAAGAGAAAACAAATTAAGCACCTTGCCATTATCCAAAGGGTAATGTGTATCGCTGATATTCTCAATTCACTCTATTATAGTGCTACCGAAGGACTTCCTAATGCCTGTTTATTTACAATAGTTTCCCCTTTTTCCGAGACAGCTGGAAATGGCCCACCCTGCCTATCATTGCTGCAACCAACAAGGGATTTTCTCTTTGCCTAGGAAAAAAAATACACCTTTCTCCCCATTTGTGCTACTGCCTAAGAGACAATGTTCCCCCCATCTTGGAGGTTTCAGGAAAGACAATCTCAGGGTTAAGAGCAATTAAACCCTGACATCCTACTGCTATTACAGGAGACTACTGCAAGGAAATGGCATTGGTAACTCAGTCAACAAAAAGGAAAAGAAAACACAATAAACCACCAAACTAAACCCTATCTTCCCAAACCTATGTACCTCACCTATGTCACCATGGATCGATGTACTGATTCTGGCAGCATAACAGAATGCAAATGACTACATGGCATTTGAAGTAAAATAAGTCTATAAGTCTAATTATTGTCACAATTTAGTCAAGTATAATTTGCCACCTGTTCTCCATAAGTCACCAGTTTTAGGAGGGATTAAGAGGGACGATGCTAAAGTATGAGTTAAAATTAAAGGTGTCCCTAAATATCAGGGATCGTTGAGAGGTATACATAAATTAAGTAAGGGTGTACAAATAAGTCACCAAAGAAAAGATGGTAATTTGACTCAAAGAGACAACAAAATGGGTAACTTGGTTCAAAGAAGGTTTTTGCCATCCTTGCAATTATCAAATGCTGCCTGTTTCTTTATACAATTAAAGCATGTGCAATACTACAAATAACAACCATCTGTAGAACATTTGCCTCCTACTGCTCTAACCTTACTGTTTACCATAAGAGTTTACATTTTGGCCGAAGAACAACAACATTCATGATGAACAGAGCAAACATGAGGAACAAAACTGGGCATAGCAAAAGTCTGTCCAGTCACGAGGCATGATGCAATGCCTAGAAGGCAAGACTCCAAAGTTTGCTGCCTGACACACAGATCCATAAGAAAAGGTAATATCTGAACCATCTTCCAAACTTACTCCACCCCCTTAGAGCCAAGTACACATCCATTGCCACACAAGCCAGTGGGGGGGACACAGCTGAGTCTAAAACTAATGCTACCATAATTGAACCAACCCCCAACTGGAGCCTGCCATCTCAAATGGAATCCCTGGCTGCATATACACCACTTGTGCCAAGCGAGATAAAGCCATCCATAAAAGTGGGACAAAGGCCCAAAAATAGGGATTATTTTTAAATATTGCTCTTACAAACTTAGAAAGTTGATAGAACAGGTTTGCATTAGCATGAATTTTCTGAATGGTATGACGTCTGCAACTCAAATGTCTGTCATTATTTCTGACTTCAGTCTTTAATGATTTGCCACTAACTTGCCAAAAAAACACAATTCTATGAAAAATGGGCTAAAATGTATGAAGTAGAAGACACAATTGCTGTTTTGCTGAACAGTGTGATCAACTCCAACCATACCCTCCCCCATGGCCATTACTGCAGCACTGCACATCTGCGACAATTAACTGTTACTTGCAGCCCATGAACAGACACATTCTCATTGGAACCATTCCATTCACAAAGCACGGGAATTGACTACTCCCCCACCATCACCAACCACCCTGAAGTTAACCCATAAGCAATGAACTACTAAACATGGAGCTGCACAACAACACAAATCACCTGCTCACTGTGTTTTACAAAATCACGGATAACGCCAAAACAATAGCAGCCAGACTGTGTCTCAAAACCATAACAATATCGACACCTGAAGCCAAAACAACAGAAGTTAGAGAAAACAGCCATAATAACTTCTTCACCAGTTATCAGGCTTAGTCTGCCATGTGCCGACCATGGTATAACACTGTCCAGCCTCCTTTAAACATGAAATAACACTGGTCAGCCAAAAAGCAAGTCTGCCTCAATATCTGGCTTGTACTTCACCTAGTGGCTCACTGACAGTATTAGGGAGAGTTCATGATACCCACACCCATGACTACTTTGACTGAATGGTCTGGGTATCGCTTCTCTATACTGCCCTCATCTCTGCTTGCAAATCCCCACATGAGCATCCTCACATCATCGAAAAACTGACACTTAATGTCTGACAGGTGTCAACCTCACCAATGTGTTGCAGGCCTGAGAAAACCTTCACCGGATGGCAAAGACATTACTGCAACAACAAAACACACCTCCCAGCCTCTTGGAGCAAGCACATTTGTGTGACTGATGGCCCTAACTTGTGTGCACCAACCAAGCCTGCACAGAGGCTTCCACTAAATAACACTCACAAGTAAACCTGGGACAGCTCTCCCTCTGGAAATAAGACTGGCACTAGCACCAAATATATCATCCATGACCCCACACAACATCCCAAAATAGCGAAGTATAACCCATCCATGTTTGTGACTACCAAATGCACAGTTGGGAGCTACCGTGTGTCCTAACAGGAAGACGCATGCAGCCATACCTCTCCTCTTACAGTGGGAAATCACATTAAAGCCATAGCTGGAATGTATCGCACAAAAACTCAAAACACATCAACATGCCTCCCTAAAACATGGAGCATTGGTAGAATAACAGGCTTTGCACTAAACTAAATTCTCCATAATGCAGGAAGTTTTAAACTGTAATATCTGCTATCCTTTCCTAACTGCAGTTTAATGCCTTGCCCATAGTTAGCACAGCAGACAGACTAAATATGAAACAGCAATAAAACTTTAGCACCTCAACCAAAATGCCATCAGAAGTAAGCATCAGTATAAAATATCCCCTTAAATATGAAGCAGCCTCTGAACTTTGTGAAATCTATACAGTTGACAGACATGTACTCACTCCATAATCCCCTTTATACGAACCACCTAAAATGATATTCCTATCCCTCATGAACCCCCCTCCATGTCCCTGTCCATGTCAACCATATCACTTGCCTTTAATGGCTGAGAGAGAGAGAGAGAAAAAAAATATATATATATTATCTAGACCTCCAACACCAAACAAACCATTAGCCTGTGGCCCACCATCCTGAAATGCCTAAGGTTGTCTCGGACGCAGAACTTATAAGTAGCAAGTTCACACCAAAATGTGATTCCTTACCCAGTTACACTTGCCTAAACCCTTTAAGCCCCTCCCCACCCTTACCTCATTCCTCCCAATCATCCCTCATTCTCCTTTAACCCTTTCATCTCCCCTTACTCTCTTACCTCCCATTAATATTTAGTTAACCACCACCCCCCCGAAGATGTCCCTGGACAAATTGGTTTGTTACCAAACCTCATTTGGTTTCATTGTTCACTGAACATAAATTTATAAATTATTTTTCATTTTTGCAAATCATAACAGTAAGAGTCAAGAATTCTTTACATGAAGTGGCCTTATTAGATTTCTAATTTCTTGTTATACTCTTTTCTATTAATAATTGATGGCACAGAAACTTTTATTAACTCATTCAGACGTACAACACCTTTTTTGTATACTTCCATTCCAGTTCAAACCCATAGCTCCTTATGGCATCCATGCCTTTTTTTCAGTCTGTTTCTTTAACTAAGCGATTTACCACCCAATACTAGACAGTATTCGGAAGTACAAGGTGTAATTTACAAAATGACACTAAGAATGTTAATTTAGGATGACCTGCAGTACAGAGATTAATTAATATTTGTCACTTATTATTCATATTTTTATATTTTTCATATTTTCATAATGAGAGCCATACATGTTATTGAGAGGTATGGTGTGAAATGTCATGGTGGGAAAGGACAATTCATTATCAATGTCCATCTATATAACACTATACCTGAGATAATCCTATTGTTGGTCAGTGATTATGAAGATAAGCAATATTTACATATATATTGAAAACTTTAAAAAAGGAATGACTTACACACTGTTGCATGACATCAGGTAAAACCTTAGACAGTGCTGATGAAAAGTGTCTTTGATTTTGCATTGTAAGTTGCACATTTTGTCAGATATTCATTATTTATTTTGCTAAATAGAATGAATTCACTTACTATTACCACTGTAAAGAGAATTTCATACTGAGAATATTGCTATTTGCACAGTTTTAATAACTTTTATTGGCCACAACATATTTGCATTTATTTCTTATGCTTTTTAAGTTTATTTTTTAGAAAATCTTGTGGAATGCAAGATGTGTTTAGGTTACTAGAGGTCTAGCATTCTATATCACATAGGTGTTAATAAGTTAACATTGTTGCCTTGATGAGAACACATTTAACTGACCAAAGACCTGTGAAAAAAATGCAAATATCTTTTTAAAAATTCTTCAACTTTTTGACATTCTAGAAACACATGTTCCTAGCCTGCTTTTGTATTTGCATTGCACCTCTAACATTTAAGGATATTCTCTTTACCAAACGTAACACCACAAGGATCCTATGTATAAGATGAGTGGTTTGTGCCAAATCCTATCTTTTGGTCAGTTCACCTCTAGCTGCTTGACAGTTTGGGCACATAGAAGGTGCCCTGAAGCTTTCATAGTTTGTAGGCTGTTATATCTTTTGCAATATATAACCCATATAGTTCAGCTGCTACAGCAGTGATCAATATGAAGAACACACTAAGTCACTACTCTAGCCTTGTTTAAGAATATGAGAGATTAAAGAATATATCCAGGAAGAAGGTACAATACTTGTAATAATACTATCTACATTTCTGCACATAAATCATCGGATACTAGTTTTCCATGTTTCACTATTTTAATTACATTATTAATTGCATTTATGTATTAATTTATTAAGAACACAATAGCATATATTGGATGTGAAGAATTAGTGTTTTTTTTTTATTTTGCTGCTATCAGGTTGTGTTATAATTCCTAAATATTTGAATTCTTGATTTTCCAGTTTGTAGCTATATATATATATATATATATATATATATATATATATGGGTTCACTTCAATTCACTTAACTTTCAATTCACTGACTTTCATTTCACTGACACTATTTCACTGAAATTCATTTCACTGAAACTTCATTTCACTGAAAGTTCATTTCACTGACAACTATTATTAGCAATAAAATGGAATATTCCCCCTTCCCCACTGTAGTGCGACCCTGGAGTTAGAATATATAGTTAGGGGGGTGTGGGGGCACAGCCCCCCACTTCATTTCTTATGATATTCTTACGTTTTGATATAATATTGCTTAGTAAAAGAAAAGTAAGTGGGGGGCTGCACCCCCACCCCGATGTGGGGGGCTCTGCCCCCCACACCCCCCTAACTATATATTCTAACTCCAGGGTCGCACTACAGTGGGGAAGGGGGCATATTTCATTTACTTTGTAATAATACTTGTCAGTGAAATGAACTTTCAGTGAAATGAAGTTTCAGTGAAATGAATTTCAGTGAAATGGTGTCAGTGAAATGAAAGTCAGTGAACTTGAAAGTTCAGTGAATTGAAGTGAATCCATATATATATATATATATATTAGCATACAATTTATTTGCTGATTTATTACAGGTAATTTCTGTTTTATTTTCATTAAATTTCATTATTAATAAATTTGTGAATGAACTAATTTCTTAATTCCTCTAATGAATTATTTATAGTTTCTATGGACAATAAAATATAACCAGCAAACAGCTGCATTTTGGTATGATAATCTTTACAAACATTAAACCCTTCAATTTCATTAGATTGAATACTATGTGCTAAAGGCTCAATAGCTAAAGCATTGAGAAGAGAAAACAATGAGTATCCTTGCCATGTACCTTTATTAATATCAAATGCTTGGGGAATAAATGTGACAATATTATTAAATGCTTTAGAACCAGAATATAAGTTAGATCAATATTATATATATATTTATATATATATATATATATATATATATATATATATATATATATATATATATATATTGGAAATTTAACTAACAGAGTTTTAAATAAGTATTTTGAATCTATAGACTCAAATGCTTTTCCTATGTTTAAACAAATTAAGGTTAACTTTTTATTCCAAGTCTTAGCTAAATCTAATATAGTTATTATTCTTTTAATATTATCATAAGCAAATCTGTTAATAATAAACCCCATTGATCTTTATCTATAGCACAATTTACTACTTCTGCAAGTCTTAAAGATAAGATTGACATAAATATCTTGTAGTCTGTATTTAGCAATGAGATTAACCTGTACAAGTTATTACTCTTGGTTTGTTATGAATAATAGATATTAAAGAGTATTTCCAAGAAGAAGGTATGGTATTTGAATAACTAATAAGTGAAAATGCTTCCTGCAGAAAATGTAAATGTATAATTTTGTTGTGATAATGATTTATAAATGTCCGCACATAAACAATTTTATCCTGGAACTATTCTGTTTTACTATTTTTAATTACATTATTAATTTCACTTACAGTAATGGGTTTAAAGCTATTTTCCATTTGTTCATTATAACTTCAAAAGCTATATTTTCCAAATATGTATTTAAATTATTTTCATCAGCTGTTATGGTGTTATTTTTATTAAGTTCTTCATGGTACTTGTTACATACAAAAAGCATTTTCACCAATATCTAAAGTCTTCATTTTTGTTACAGGGTTTATAATATTGGTAATATCTGCTTTTTACTTAAGGCTTTACTTCTATTAGCTAATATATGCATATTTTGTGGTGTCATTGCATAACTATGAAGCTTACATTTTTCTATCGCTATTTTAATTTTAAACTCTTAAAATAGTTTGATATTGCATTGTTAAATTATTTATGCTTTTTTAGTTTTGTTAATATTTTCCTCTTTTAGCTCTAATTTTGCTTTATGTATTTTTTCATAAATACTGAGTAACTTATTATTCTATTTTGTAATTTTATTATACGACCATCTTTTCATTTTATCATTAATATGTGTTTTGAGAGAATCACAAGGTATAACTGTATTGGTATCCTTATTATTCCTGAAACCAAGAAATTCTTCAATCTGTTTTAGTAAATGGTATATAAAATCTTTAAATGTAGTCATATATCCAGGAATTATGTTAATTAACTGGTATTTTCTAGTGTGCTTACTAATATTCAGAAATAAGGCATTATGATCATATATTGGACATTAAGTAGTTCTAAAGCAATTTTTTGTTCAAATAAATCAATGGAAATAAACATTCTATCTATGTGTTTGTAAGTACCAAGTACATAGGAATAATACATAAAAAACATTGAGTCTTTGCCTACAGTCATCACAACATTTTTAATTTGGTCATTAGATATCCATCAACTTAATATTTTCAGTACTACCGAAATAATCCAACATAAATAACTGCTTCTTACATGAAAGCTTATAGTGTAACTAAATTTATTCTTTATACAACTTCTTTGGAATATTATTACAGACTTGTGTATTATCACTATTATTTAATGTAAATGGATTTAATTAGATTGCTACCTAAATAGAATATATTTTATCAAAACGATGTGTAAATAAAAAATTATATATATTTATGCTATGTAAAGAATGTTTTCCTAATGTGTATATCTTTCTCAGTACTCTAAAAACATTTATAATATACAGCTGATTTTCCTAAATATTACATACCTTGTTTGCATGTTATACTAATAGTATTAAATATATTAATTACATTGTCATTATATTATGGGAGTAGTAATTTCTAGTATATTAACTGAAATGGATTATGGGTACTAACATTTTGCAATGTGACCTGTACAATCCCAGTTAATTACATTTTATCTTCTACTAATTAGTCAAGGTATAAGCAAAATCCAGATAACATCAATTTATCTGTTTAAAGAGCACAACATCAATAACTAACAAACTCAGCAAATGTTTAATAGATGCAAAATTTATAATCTGCAGTGAGACCATTAGAAATGAATGCAAACTATTTTCACACCAAACTAGCTTCAAGAAGTGATTGAAGCTTCTTCTATATCTACTTATGTAATATTTGCTAAAACTGATCTACTTGATCATGAAGTAACAACTAAGCTAAATATATAACTAATGTAAAGAATTTGTATATAATAAATAATTATATAAATGCTTATTGTAATACCCAGTAGCTTAAAAAGGGTTGATTTTCATTTAAAAAATGTCGAGCAGTATTAACTCTATAATCTATTTTATATTTGAACATATGACAGAGGTATAACAAAACTGGCCCCATGTAGAATACACATAAATAAACGTTCATGTGCAATAACATTAAAATACAAATATAATCAGCTGATAATATTTTGTTAAAGATAAACACTTAGAAATAGTAACACTTAAATTTATTTTATTATGTTAGATATATAAATTGTCAGAATTTATACTTTAAATAACTCTATTAGTATTTTAGCAACATTTCTGTATTGGGATCATAACTGAGTCATAACATCACTTTTTTAATTCAAAGCTATGTTTCATATTAATAACTAAATATATATATATATATATATATATATATATATATATATATATATATATATATATATACATATATATATATTACATGATCTTGGGTTTATTGACATTTACGTCATGAATTAGAATCAGTCATGGTGTTCATAATGAATGACAAAAGAAAAATATTAATGACAATTTTCTTCTATAAAACCCTAAAAACAGTAACCGCAGATCAAAAAATACACAATAAAATTCAAAGAATTTCTGAGATATGAATAAAAAAACAGTTGTATAAATACAATTAACATCATTCATGTTCCTGTTTGTATACAAAATGAAAGGAAGATGAAACAGGAATAGAGGGGGAGGAATAATAACTCAACATAATCAAGAGTCCGATGTCAGTGCATACTAACTATATATATATATATATATATATATATATATATATATATATATATACTTTTTACTATTCGGTACTCTCTAACAAGAAGTTGACATACTTATAGAGTAAACTAACTATAAGAGACATAACTATTTAGACAAAATATTAAGTTCTGAATTTAGAATCCTGTATGATATAAAGATTTAACTTAGTGCTATTTTTACAAACCTGGATAACTATATTTATGAATATAATTTACTCTAAAATGAAACAAAGAAAACCATTTGATTATTGATATAATATAAGAAATTGTGTAATCTATAATTGCTAATATTTAATTATATAAAGCTGTTGCTTATTAAAGACGTATATACATACTTATATCAACTTAGATCTTTTATTTCTTCTGATTTTTCAGGACATGTTAAATATTTATCAGTCCATTAACATTCTCTAATAACTGCTATAATGCATACAACCAAGTAACATTAATTAGTTTCCTCTATTAAACTTAATGGAATAGTGTCATCTGTTCTGAAGTTTTTAGATTTAGTGCTGGATTTCCAAACATTAATATCAGTTTGTCTTTTAAGACATGTGGTATTCCATTCCATATCCTCTGAAGATTTAATTACTTTATTTTTCAGAAAATAATAAGATGCCTCTTCTGGAGTATCAAAACTATTAACACTATCAGTAAGATGAACTTTTATCCTTGCCAGAAAGAGAATACTTGTTTTAAGTCCTTTCTTCTTCAGTTCCTTGACTAGAGGTAGGCATGCTTTTCTTTTATTTATAACTTGGAATGATCATTGTCAAAACAAATTATGTTCTCTCCTATTTTAATAGGAGGATTGGATCATGCAGTTCTCAAAATCAAGCCTTCTCCATGCTTGACATAAATATCACTATAACTGAGCCTAGATGAGAATTTCCTTGTTTATTAGGGGAACCAGAGACCTATGTAATTCTTTCTATACCAAAAGATAAGGCTTCTGGCAAGTTCAGAATTTGATGTAGCTATGAAGAAAGAAAATTAACTATATTATCTCCTTTATACATTTCTGTCATACCACAAATTCTTTTGTTATTTCTTCTAAGCCTGTTCACTAGGTCATCAATTTTATCAGTAAACTAATTATTTTGTTTGCAACTTTCTGAAATTCTTCATGGCCATTCAAAGCATCTGCCACAGTAGTAATCGGCTTACTTTGTTTTTTCAATGAGACTCTCCATATGTGCCATTTGATTTTTACATTCTTCTTTAAATTTATTTATTTTTAATCTAACTTATGCATTTCAGGGATGTATCCTGCATGTTCCGATTCAAGGTATGTATTTCCTTTTTAAAAAAGGAGTCCTGTCCACTTACCTTTGAAAAACTCATCTTCAGATCTCTTTTTACAGTATATACTTTAGTATAACTTTCTGACTGAAATAATTTAAAAAACGAGAAAAAAATAAAGTTTTCTAATAGTACTTATTTAGAGAAATATAATACTGTACTTTATATCTCAGAAATATTAATTTCCCTTGAAATTAGTTAGATTAAAAATTAAAAGTTACAAACTCACTGTATAGCTATGTTCCTAACTCAACATGTTTCTAGCTTATGGAATACGTTATCACTATAGCTTTAAGTATGGTCTTGATGACTACATGGATAGGCAAAAATTTATACCAGGATTACCTTGTGCAGTTCTGTTTGTTTTGGGAAGTAATCACTGTTAAGTGCTTGAAAAGGTAACCATGAACTTTTAAATGTGTCTACTTAAAGGTATATATGACTAGGCAGCTTATGATCCCCATAATCTCTTACCTAGTATTGTCACTATTTCCTGGACCTTATTGCAAAATACCTGCTCTCAGGCTGCTCTCAGTGTAAGTGGTATTTTTGAATCTGGCCCCCAAATATAAGCCTGGTTATAGGTAGGCCTTATGCAGAAGTAGGTCACATACACTGACAGCAAGCCTTTCAGAATCAGGGCAGGTCTACACAGACAACAACTCTTTTGGCTTGTGGACTGCTGTAAGTGGTTGCATTTTAATGTTGCTGCATGAAAGCCCTGTCTCACTAAGGGTTCATATCACAGTCCTCTACTCTTTGTACAGTGACTCAAGACCCAAGGATAGTTCCCCAAAGAAAAAAGAAATGGACATAGTTGTGCTGTGCATTACGTTCTCCTGGCTTCAGCACTGTTCAACTCCTTCTGACTTAAGTTCTCAATGAACTAAAATTAAAAGGGAACAATAAAAGGGATAATTAGATACAGCACACAGGTAAACAGCAGGAGCAGTAGGCAAATAACTAAGAATTTAATTTATATTTGTGCAGCTACAGGCAAGCCACATCACAACAATAACAATCAACAAATAGTAAGTAGCATTTATACAAAAAGCAAGTTGCTGTTAACTGTCTCTAATGCAGCCAGGGTCTTAAGCAAGCATTTGGAAAAGGTGAATATGCATAAATACCTATCTTGACTGCACTGCAGACAAACAGATGCATTTAAATTTAATTTCAATTAAATTTAACTTATTTTCATTTTTCAAGATCCCCGATCTTAACCCTTGCTATCAACAACATCTACAAATGCTGAATTATCCATAAAAAGATATATCACATTTATCTGGATCAAGTGGAAGAAAGTATTTGATAATTTGTGCTTTTTGAATGCATATTTATTGACTACAACACCATCACGTCCAACATGGCCACATCAAAATTAAAACAGCCAGTACCTACTTCCTTTTTATATATTTTTCTGTCTCTCGTCCCTCTTTCCTTTGGTACGGTAGATGTATAGCAGTTTGGCCCACACACCAGCTGGAGAAGTTAAAACACAGATACATCAAATACCTTTAACAGCTAATTAGGAAGGAATACAATTCCATTCTCTGAGATACCGGTATTTAATTTACGAGTGCTGTTGCGTGAAGCCACCATTTTGCTGTTTCACTTTCTAGTTTTCTGGCTGTCTGTTTGCTCCTCTCATTCACGTGCATTGTATACAGGTACAGCTGTGATGGTGGATCAAGTTGTCTCTTCATAGTGGCATTACTGGTGGGTTGCATGGACAGGCTGATGATGTCAAAGTTTGCAAATCAGTGACGGGTTAAATATGTCTGAACAAGCTGTACATAATCATAATTAAAATGGAGTCAATCAGTGTTTCATTGTACCTTGCAATTTAAGTTAAACAAATCAATACATTTCTGACAAACATGGGACATTTGAAATGTGTGATTATCAATATAATAGAAAAGAATACTTTTTAGCCTGCACTAGAAAAATATTTTCCTCTGTTCATTTTGCATTCATCCATGTGGTATAAAGCTGTATGCTGCACAAACCTCAGTTACTTTTAGTTCATAACAGGAAAATGGGTTTTATAGTACTGTAATATGTTTTGTCACAATACATCTCATGCAAAGCAATGCTATTGTCAAATGCAATACTAAAATAATCTATCAAACCTAACTTTGGAAATCTATATTTGCCCATCTATTTTGTATTTAGCTTTTCTGTGTAAACCTGCATATTGTACAAACCAGTAATACTGTTACTGACCTTTAAGGGTTATTATGGAACAGCAGTAAATTTGTTATAATATGCATTGAGCACACTACCAGTATAATCGTAAGGAATATTGTGAGACTTGTAAGGGAAATCTACATTCATCCATCATTTCTGCATTCACCTTTACTACTCAACTCTGTCCTTTACTATTTTACTCTTTGGTGTATTGGGCAGATGTGTATCATAGAAATACATTCATTAAAATATGCAATGCACAGACCAGTGATGCTATCACTATTATACGGAAGCATACTGTGAGAAGCTTACAAAGAACGATGCAGCAAAGTTGAGAAATGAGGAAAGACTACACAAAACTTAACATTTTCAGTAAAAATGTAACTGAGCTTGGAAAAGTAAGCTGGTTTAAGACACACACATACACACACACACACACACACACACACACACACACACACACACACACACACACACACACACACACACACACACACACATTCATGCATATGCTCATACAATAGACCTTAGAGATCATTAAAACATTGCTTCTATCTAAAGTTATTCATTTTCTAGCTATCTAAGTAACTTTGCATTGCAGGAATTTCTTTTTACCCAGCATGAAGCAATGATCCAGGACTCTCATGAAAAGCAAAAAGGTGAGAGTTGTCTGGAAAGTCAGTGCTAACAGTCTATTTCTAGAGCTGCTTCATTTCAGAATACCTCATGGCATTTCTTCTGAAACATTCAGTGCAGCAGAACACTTCTGTTAAACTTTTCTTCTTTACAGAGAATATTATAGACTGGAAGCACTGAGGAAAGTTTTTCATGGTCTGCAAATACAAGAGAAAGTCTGTTGCCCTCAGTCAGTTGCACATGTCTATAGATTTTGCCTGGAGGTTTTTGCAACAGATAAGTAGCTTAAGAGATCAGAGTTAGGTAGATTACATTTTCAGTTAGTAACAGAAGTAGGACCTGTTAGCTGATAGGTGAACATCTCTCTAGTCAAAAACTTACATCATGCTTTGCCAGAGTGTATTTGTCTATTCAATTTTTAAATGTGAAAATATGTAATTTCAAAAGCTTGTGGTTGGTTGTTTTGATTAATTTATGTAAGAGTAATTACATAAAGGTAGTGAATTACAACTATTGCTCCCTCCTTTTGAAGAGGGATTGCTCACATATTGCAACCATAATTTAAAAGTACAGTCAGCTCATTTAGCTATACGTACCAACTATGGCTACATCTGGTGTGTTGGCAGGGTATTACTGGAAAACTAAGAAGGTATAGTGGTACTGCAAATGTACAGTTATTTCATCCTAGAACTCAGTATTTGTATGACTGCAGTAGTTTAACTAATGCATATTTACTGCTGAAAAGGTAGCAGTGACAGTAAGATGTCATAAGCCTGTGATTGTAGTACCCATCTGCAGCAGTACTGTATGAGCTTTGTTTGGTTGTGGCAGGTACTGTTAAAAGCCAAAGGGCCATAGTGTTACTTTGCCATATACTTTTAGGGCTGCATACCTAATATATATTGTTGTCAGTGGTATGGTTTACAAGGCTTTCTCTGATACATACTGTAATCTATAACATTATATCCATTCTGCATTTACCTTTACTGTACCAAGCATTATATCTGTTCTGCATTTGCCTTTACTGCACTAACCATTATATCCATTCTGCATTTACCTTTACTGTACCAACCATTATATCCGTTCTGCATTTACCTTTACTGTACCAACCATTATATCTGTTCTGCATTTATCTTTACTGTACTAACCATTATATCTGTTCTGCATTTACTTTACTGTACTAACCATTATATCTGTTCTGCATTTACCTTTACTGTACTAACCATTATATCTGTTCTGCATTTATCTTTACCATACTAACCTATTGCACATATCATGCCTACTATTAGTTTGTACTGGAGAAATGGGTAATACAAAGTAATGGTATATGCATTACAATGTGTGCAATGCAATAATCTTTTGAATTTTCTCTGTGTATTGCACAGATAGAAATCGTACAGTAATTCATAGGGTCATAGGTAGATACTAGGCTATTGGCCTTAGGGCCTATACAAGCCTAGCCAAAAAGGTACCCTGGCTTTCGCCACCCAAGAAAATTATTTTCTTGTGCCCCTGTCAAGCAGAACCACAGAAGTGATCTCGGGGTGAATTTCCTATTACCCATCCAATCATCAAGATTTTTCTTGAAGAGTGCTAATGAGGAGCTCTGTTTGACATAGATAGGTAGTCTGTTCCAAAGTATGCGAAGTCTCTGGGACAGGAATCTGTCCCTCCAGCATGTTCTGTTTATTGTGGTGACAAGGTTTAGGTCCCTATAGCGTGTAGCTCGGAGGGATTGGGATTTCTTTAAGTGGAGAATGTCCAACAGCTCTGGGTTTGACATAGCTTTGTATGTTAGGCAGAAATCGCCTCTGAATAGGCGATATGCGACGGAGTAAAGCTGGAGTTTTTTGAGACAGTCTGCGTAAGGCATCTGTTTGAGGCCATTAATCCTCTTTGTGACGTTTTTTTGCGGCCTTTCCAGTTGTTGTAGATGTCTTGTGAGGTGCATATTAAAAGGGGCGTTGTACTCTATAATGGGTCTAATGAGTGATGAGTAGAGGGGAACAATGACCTCTTTTTTTCTGGATGAGAAACATTTTGTGATGAGGTGTACCACATAGAAGGATTTCCTGACCACTGTAGCGATGTGATTATCAAAGGAGAGACTACTGTCCACCTGCGTCCCAAGGTCTCATCACACTTTCGGTGTTAAGTAGACTACCGCCTATGTGGTAGTTCATGGGTACACAGTTTTTACCAAAGGGGATGACAATGCAACTTTTTGGCATTGAGCTTGAGACCATTTCTTTGACACCAGGCATCTGTCTCAGTGAGGCCCTTTTGTAGAATGTCCACATCGTTAGGAGTTTCAGTTATGGCTCCTAGTTTGCAGTCATCTGCGAATTTAGTTAGCCAAAGACCCTCTGTATTAGCCTGTACTTCAGAGAAGAAGATACCAAACAGGAGAGGACCCAGTACTGAACGCTGTGGTACTCCACTTGTCACTGGTCTGAAGTCTGATTTAGAGTCTGCTACTTTCACAGTGTGGGTTCTGTCAGTAAGCCAGTTGGCAGCCCATCTTGTGACATAGGGATTTATACCTAGTTTAGTGAGTTTATCTATAATTCCAGAGTGGGGGATGGTGTCGAACACCTTGGCGAGATCTAGATAGGCTGTGTGAACCACCTTACCCTCATCTATGGCTTTGGTGACTACTTCAAAGAAGTCTATCAGGTTTAGGAGACATGATCTGCCTTTTACAAACTCAAACTGTGTGGGGTCCAGAGTTTGGAGGTCTCCAATGTCTTTGTTTATGAGTTCCATGATGATACGTTCCATGGCCTTGCAGACGAGGCTCGTCAGGCTAATGGGGCAGTAGTTCCTGGGGTCTGTTGTGGCCCCCCTTTGTGGAGTGGGATAACTGTTGTAGTGCGCCAAAATTAAAAAATTTTAAAATAAATTAAATATTATAATTATATATTATATTATAATATAATAATTACATTTTAAAATGTATTTTAATATGTGATACTATCAGAGTGGCTTAATTCTGAAATCCAATAAAGTAAAGCAGTGAAATTAAATAAAGTCACCATTCTCTTTATTTATCTAATAACTATATCAAACTATAACAAAAAGTTGCACACATTATTACTTCCATTGCACTGTTTTGTAGTAAGGCTTGCTGTGTTGATTGTTAATATGAACTAAGAATAGCTCTCCACTCAGAACTCTGCATACCGCTTACTCAGAGGTGATCTCTGCCTGACATACAAGTCCATGTCCAACCCAGAATTGATGGACATGCTTCACCTAAAAAAAACCAACAAATCCCCAAGAGCCACATGCTCTAGGGATCTAAACATCACAAACACGATAAATTGGACATGCTGGAGGGATAGATTCCTGTCCCAGAGACTCCCCATGCTTTGGAACAGGATTTCAATCTACATTAGGCAGAGCCCCTCACTAACACTCTTCAAGAGAAACCCTGATGAGTGGATGGGAAACAGAAAATTTACCCTGGGGATCACTTCAGTGGCTTTGCTGGACAGAGGCACAGGGAACTAATGGCTCTGTTGGACAGAGGCACAGGAAACTAATCTAAGGGGGCGGCAAAAGCCAACCCATTCTGGCTAGGCTTATAGATGCCCTCGGGCAGATAGCCTAGTAGTTACCTATGAACCTATGAAATATAGGAGGTATTCAGAAAATGAGCAACATTATGCAAAGCACTAAATTACATGATCATCTAATTTCTCATACTTTCTTAAATGTACTTTACGTTGCTAGATATCCATGTAAAAAATACACTTCAGGCCATTTACTTTAGAAGAATATCAAGCCACACCAGCTCCATGCTGTGAAGCCAAGTTATTTAGAAATAAAACGTATTCCCATTAAGTAGTGCTTTGCACAGTGTTACTCATTACTGAATACCCCTACATACTGCAGCCAAACAAACAATACACTGCAAAAATTATAATGTGGGGATTACATTTCCATGGTAGTAAAATCCTCCAATATAAAGACTTAGTGTTGCAACTATCTTATATATCCTTTTAATATTTTATTCATCAGCGGTAGTTTCATATTATGAAATAAGGAATGCCTTTAAACACACCAACATATACTCAGATAACAAATATCTAAAAATAAAGAGCAATATATATCACAAAACATCTCTTCTGTTTATTGCAAATGAATGTAGTTTGTGCTTATATTAAAAACAAATAAAAACAAAGACTTTCTTTATTATGTGACAAACCAATTATTATTTAATATTAAATAAAACAGAAAATACCATTGTAAAGATGATGCAATTTGAAATTAGCCCCACTCTGTAAAGTTTTTCATTATCTCTGCTTAAATATCTTTAACACTTTACAATTGCAAAACACAAATCTGATAAATCAAAACTTAAAAGGGTAAAGAAGCTTGAAAAGAGATAGTACTAATACTAAATATAAATAGTGGAACAAAAAGGTAAGGACTGTGTCAGCTGATAGAAATTCACTACTACTGTTCTGTATTACAGAACCCTTTGCCTTTTATATGTCTAATATGTGTATTACTTCAGTGTAAACCTAAAGTCATACAAAGCCATCCCTCTATGTAGATTAACAGAGAACTATGCAACTTATTTATTAATATTACTTATATTTTAATTTTATGTTATTCCTAAACCAATTTCCTGACACATGCAATAAAAGCAGAAAGTCAAAAGAGTTGCATTGAAAGTACACTTCTTTCATAAATATATGTGGTTGTGATATTAGTGATTGTGAAGACTATCAAGAGTTTATTACACACACACATGCACACACATGCGCACACACACACACACACACACACACACACACACACACACACACACACACACACACACGCACACACACATGCACACACCTTACCTACGTCTCACTTTCTTTCATTGATACTTTAATAGTCTATTAAGTATTGCATTACTTAACTTTTACACAGCATAACTTTGTTATTACCAATGCATTATACTAACATATATATATATATATATATATATATATATATATATATATATATATAGAGCTACTTGCAATATACATATAACTCACTACAAATTTCTATTACTTATAAAATGGCATACTAAGTTATTTTCTTATTGACGTGATTATTATAGTAATAATACTATTGTAGTGCATGTAGTACAGAGATTACTCTCCAGTATTGGTAAAAAGATAACTAGTTAACAACTTTCCTAGCGTGAGACTCAATCATAATAGCACCTGGTGGGTGCTTAACAATTGTTAATTACGCCAAAGTGCTGTTAAGATTGGACTAACTGTGAACAGTGCCAGAAGGCAAAGAACAGCAGCAGAAGGTAACCAGCTTTCTTTCTGCCTGCTGCCCATGCCTCTCAACTGATCCTGAGTTTGTCCATATTTTTTGCTCTGTTCTTCAAAACTGTTTTGATATTATGGTAAATCACTGAGGATTTCAGTCAGTAAATAAAGCCAAGCATTACAGATTCATAGTTCTTATTTTTCAGAAAATTTGTATCATTACAAAACCTGTTGGTCTATTACTTTTTAAGTGAATAAGTACCATATATAAAAACAATGACCAATAACATGAACAGTCCACGAACAGGCAGGCTATAATTTAATTTATAGCACAATTAAAGCGACTCTCCGAGCTTAAAAAGAAGTTCTTTTATTACTGCTTCTTACTTATATAAAAACAAACCCTAATCTTTTGATTTTGTTTGTACCTCTATGCACTTTCTTTTGATTTATTCTTGTGCCCCTCCTACAGGCCCAGGACTTTCTCTGTTTACCTGCACTGCATAAGACTCCAAGACTGTATTGCCAGTGTGGATTGTACAACGGACACGGCTGGGGGGGGGGGTGATGTGTCAGCACTACCATATTAGTCAGAATTGTATGCAGGACAACATATTAGATGGGGGGTTGCTATACGCACTGCTATTATAACCGTTGATTGCAAACTGCTTATGTTATGGAAGCCAGTATGTACAACAGAGTTGAGGTTTGTGTGAATAGATTACAATCTGTGAGGGGGGAGGGTGGTTGAAGCACTATGGATTGGGATCATGCAAGATATTTTCCATGATCCTATTCTGTAGAGTTAGATGGGATTTATCAATCAGACAAAGCTTTGCATGATATTTTATGGTGCACTGAGCCCTTCATAGCAGAGTACATTCTTTATTAAACTCTCCTTAAAAGTTTTCAGGAAAAAAAGGCGACTACTAATACAGTGCCCTATTCCACGACACTAAATCATTTTTTATAGCAAAGCATTTATTAATATGAAAATCCATAATGTAATAAAGACACTTTTTTACACATTTCAGATAAGTTTGTGGTATGCAGTTCAGTTTAATTTAATTCAGTTATAAACACAGTAAAATTACTACATAAAAAAAAATGAGAGAAGTGCTACTTTTTCAAACCAGTATGCATTAGTGAATTACAACAGGTTTCAACTAATAATACAATGGTGATATTGTAATATTGTGAAATACTTAGTGTCTATATTAAATCAGTGAATGCTTAAAAAATGAGTGCTGATTTATTGACCCCATGTAAGCACAAGCTTACAATCCTGAACACTCAGAACAGCGATTTTTTTTCCCAGGGAAAAAAGTTGCTGTTGCAAAAAAAAAAAAAAAAAAACTTTAAAACTTTACATAAAGTGGGGTGGGGGGCTTCACCTCCCACACCCCCAACATGGGGCTGTGCCCTCCACACACCCCTACTTAAATATACCAACTCCGAGATTGCACTACAGTGACGAAAACGGCAAAATAATGAAGGCAACCAAGCAATTTCTTTCCCAGGGAAAGAATTCGCTTATATGCCCTTTCGGTATTTTGCCATTTCGTGCTTTCAAGTTCAGTTAAGACACATTTGAAAGAATGCGTCTTCGATCATATAATAGGGAATCAGTACTTAGTATCAATGAAGTAGAGCAAACTAGCAAGCAAATTAAAGGCACGTGGGGGAGGTATTTCTATTAACGCAGTGGTGATATTATTCCAGTAGTTATATCACTGCATTTATGTGTTCCATTTTCTCTAGTATTGTCAATGCCTCCATTACAAATTTATCACTTATAACTAAATAGTCTTCTTTTCTTTTTTAGAAGGTAATAACAGGAGAAAAGGTACGAGCATCCCCACATTCAGCAAGATGTGGTCTGAAAATGTGAGAGGAAGTTAAAACACTAAAAAATATGTGGACAATAATACAGAAAAAATACAAGACCAATATCCTAGCTTGCACTACTGAATGGAAGCTTGTTCAGTTTAAAAGCTATGGAAAAATGAATAAACAGAGGGTCTTATCTGTAACAGTAATATACATCTGAGAACAATTAAAAATAATGTTACTGAGATTGCAGAACAAATTCACTTAACCACTGATGCTGTCTGGAGTTTTGGGAAAACTAAAAGAAATTAGGACAGGAAATGATGGTGACAAACTTAATGCAAGCACTACTAATTTATTATTCTTATTACACGCTTTATCAAGAATTTTTCAAATCCATACATCTACATTTTCTATTATGCAACATTTAGATGTCAATTTATTTCCTTATTTATTATACACTGTTATGCAAAATCTGCATTTTTTCCAGTCCATAAACTATTGTATTAAATGTTATATGATGCCATTATTCACTTTAAAAGGGAAAGCATACTTACATAACTGTAAAATAAGCTGTAACCTTTTTAAAGCTGGGCTATAGAAGTCCAACTTACTGATTATAGTATGGCACTGTTTCAGCTAACCATGATGATATGTAAAGGTATCTAAAATAATTTTGTATGGGTTGTTACATTTCACAGTGCTCCCCCCACAACTCTGATTTCTAATCATACTACTTTGAGATGCACCAGCTGAAATAAACTTAGCTCCCTTTTCTCCAAGTTGCTACAACCTCAGATGCTGTGCATTTAGAGATCAGATGGTATCGAGGCAAAGTGCCCACATCAGGAAATGCTTGGAGGAGTAGTCCCTTGAAAAACATCAGCATTAGATATACAGTCTGTTAATTACAATGAGACGGTCTGCCAGACAGACAAACTGTAAATGGGATAATTAACATCAGTAAGACCAAGTAGCATCATAAAACATATGCCTACATTTAGGGCACATTTTTATATTTAACATAATCCAATCCATACTTTTCCTAACATTTTCTATTTTATTTACAAACACTTGAAACACTACAAGGATCTATACAAGGATTTAAAGGTTTATAGTCTTTAAAATGTTGAATATAAATCAAAGAAAAGTGCATTATTTTAATACATTTTTTCTCCTTGGCCCTCATCCTACCTTCCCGGCCTACAGAGCCCAACATCCACTCCCAGTCTACCAGTCATCCTCCAACCCCAGACTACTCTGATATTGATGAAGCCAGTTCTGGATACTAATCATGGTTCTGAGGACTTATCTGTCTGTGCTTCCATCAGGGAGGGTTTTTTTATATGCCCTACCCACTCTCTTCTCTCACCCCCCCCCCCACAATAGTCGACTATTTGAGGGGAACCCCAATTCTTTGGACCGCCCCTTGGTGAGTTCCTTCTCACATCTATCCCTCCATGCTAATCTATCATTCACCTAAATCATGAATTGAACCCAGGTTGCCAGTGCCATAGTCAGAACTTAATCATTCTATGCCACTGGAGGAGCTAGTATTTTAATACATTTTTATACCAGAAAAAAAAAATAATTATGTTACACTTTATTAGAAAATATATTTATGACTAAAACTTTAGTATGATTCATAGTCCAGGACACTAACATGATTTAGACCTAACATCACATAGTGGACAGCACCGAATTATAAAGCAGACATGAACAAAAACATAGCTAGGAATAATGAGTAGTTACAGCACAGCACTTTTAGGAGGTAGGGATGGTGAAATGAACATTTCTGAAATGCAGTAGAATTACTTAGCTAATAGCCTAGAAAAAAAGGCAAATGTGTAATCTTGTGCCGTATTGCCTGAAACTCACAGCAATAAGTGTGAGCCGTCACCCATATTGTCAAGAAGCTGGGTCTTGCACTGGAGAAAACACAGTATAGGGGTGAAGTAGATAGAGGATGCACAGCCTGCCAGACAGCTTACTTGTTCATTAAAAAAGAAGTGAAAAGGAAAGTAAGAAAAGGGATGCTGGAAGCAGAGGAACAGCGTTATGTAGATAAGGTGAGGAGAAGTTAGAGTTTTTTTTATTGTTTGTTGTTCAGATAGAAGATAAAAGAGATAGGTAAAAGAAATACAAAGGAATGAAAGAAGAAAGAAGAAAGAAAGGCAGGAAGGATTCAGGGGTAGTGGGCAGACAGCAAACATATACACATGTAAGTCTCAAAGAGGGGCAGATGTGGGCACACAATGGGGAATCTGCTACCTGCTGCAAGAAAGCTTTCTGGATGGTGCCCAGCTAGGTCATCATGCAGCCAGCTCTAGTGCCCCATGTACAGATCCAGGTCTGATGCAGCCAAGGCTAGCAACTGCATCTGGCTACCTGGGATGAACCTCTCCCCAGGCAAGGTATCCCTGCCTCACTCAATAATCTCAGCCAGCTGATGTGCCTGCAGCTCTAATGAATCAATAAAACCTGCAGAAAAGAGATAAATATGGGAACCATGACATTATCAATGAGATGAGGAGCTAGAGGTGACAGGACAGATATATGGCAGGAAAGGACCACAGTAGCTACTAAACTCTCTGTGCCTGATGTTTCTGCTGCCTTCTGTGGCAGCTGGTAGAATTCTATGCATAGTTTACATCTACAGAAAGTTGAAAGGGAAAGGTAGGTAAGACATCACGTAATGTATACAGCTGTGAAGAAATGCAAATTCAAACATTACAATACTGCCCCACAAACACTTGCAAGCAAGCATAACTCTTAAGTGATTCTCAGTTCCCAACACACTACTCTAGAAGCACGGCCATGTGCAAGGCAGCACAAAGAAATCAGGGTCACATGACATCTGACAATGGTTTACAGCACAACAGTTAATTACAAAAGAACAGAGATAGCAGCACTGCAGTGAAGCAGATACAGATGCAGATACACCAAAACAGCTATTTGTAGTAACAGAAGCAAGAATTTATGACCATCACTCCCCAAGTTGAGAACCCCATGCCCAGTGCAAGATATCAAAACACCTACCATCAGCAGCACACACAACAAGCATATTGTTACCCAGAGCAGCCAGCGTGGCTTATCCTGGGATCTTTCAGAGTAAGTTAAAACAGAGCAATAACTTTTACAAACAGCAAGATGAATGGAGAACTGCAAGGTGATGATGATGCAGATTGCCATACTGATATCTGCACTGCTCACCAGTACAAGGGATACCCGTTGTCCTGGACAGTACATCTGCTAAGTCATGCTAAAAATTCACCTTACAAACTGGACAAGAATGGAACTCCAAGAGACATCCTGTGAACAGGTTGTGCAGAAGGTAGACCATCATTTTGCCCTCCTTTTCACACCAGGCAGGAAGGTGCTCTCAAATGGGGCACTGTCATCCACAGCCATTTCCACAAATGTAACACAAACAAAATTCTTGCATGAGACTTGTGCACGTCACTGGACTCTGAATCATAGGTACTGCAGAATAGCTCTTTGTAACATGTGTACATGGGCAGCCTGCATAAACCAGAATGATTGTATGGCAAACTGTTGAAATGCAGCTGAATGTATCTATCCCTATAGTCTTTTTTGTGCACATATGAAGCATGTAATTCATGCAGATAGACAGAAATCTGGCCTAGTTTACATAAAAAGGTACAGATGTGGACTTATTAGCAATTATTACAGCCGCTCCACCTTTTGGGACTCCAAAACACACAGAATTATTTCAGTAGTTTAAATCATGTTCTGCTACCCCATAAGCAGCACATATGTAGGGCGTGGCTCACAAGAGGTACTCAAAGGTCTACAATACTGTGGCAAGAGAGGTATGTGTGAGGTAACACACACAAGTGGTTACCTCCCTTTTGAATGCTAACGTATCTGAAAAGTTATTAGGATAATATTAATGGCCAAGTGTCCTTCTCGTACAATAGGCACCTAAAGCTGCACCTTACTGTACCTGCTTACCCCTGCAAGTTATATATATATATATATATATATATATATATATATATATATATATATATATATATATATATATATATATATATCAGTTGCGAGATTGTACTACAGTGGGAGAAGGGATAGATAATAGGTAAAAATCCAGTCTCTGCTGTACTGCAATCTCATACAACAAGTGAAAAGTATTTTTTAGAACTTCAAAAAACCCATTAGAAAATGGATTTGACTTTCTGTTTTTGTCCTTTTGTGCTTGATCTGATGGCTTTTACAATTCTGGCTATTTGGGATTATGAATGTATCCTCAGAGGACACATGTGTCACTGTTTAAGAGACTGGGTGCCTGCCAGTATCTCTGTGACTATGCATGGAAAATACTGATACAGAATATATGGGAAGAGAAACCACATTGCATGGCACAGTCACACGTACCAAACTCAAAGAAGAAGAATTGCACCTGGCTTCTCTGAATGCTGATGTTGACAAGACAAGTATCTTACCTAGAGGTAATGACACAGGTTCTAAGGGTGAGCAGATTCCTTATATGTCTCATGAAGACTAGATATGTATATAGCAACATAGGTGGAGGCATACTGGCACTGACAGTGCCAACTCACCATTGCATGCACTAACCATATCCTCAGTCTTTCACAAGTACAGCAGGCATAGAGACATGGGGAACTGCAGTCAAAGGTGGGTATTTCATGTTTGGCTGTGATACAATAGCTGTCAGTAACATGCACAACATGGGGTATGTGACCTGTGGGAATACTGGTATAATGTGTGTATGCATGCATGGGAAATACCACCTCTACCATGATGTCTGTAGAGCCTGGGCAACAAAAGAATTTGGCCTGACTTCTGGTCGGTTCTGACTGTGATGCCAATATGCACATTGAGTAACAGTCCAGAACACACTGATACTGCCATCTCAGTTTGAGATGGGTTTACAAGCACTGACCATGATAATAATGTAACACCCCACACATATATCCAAAAATTTGCACAGTGAGGCATACCAGCATTTCTCTCTTAGGATCCACCACAATCATGGATGTCATGACTACAGTGAGTGCTGGCCCAGCAGTGATGGATGAGTGCAATGCATCTCTCATTTCAAATACCCACTGTAAGGTGGGCTAGTGATTTGATATGATATGGCATTGTCCACTGCCAGAATCAGCCTCAGATGTGTGTGCGTCCCTCTTGGCTTCAGCCAGCACATACTCATGGTAATCTGAGTATAGTCAGCTGCTACACATACAGAAGTAGAGACAGATGGTGCTGTGTGTGGTCTGTGGGAGACAGGGAGAACAGACAGATTGACATGATAGCCATTTGTATGCCATGATGGGCCACATCACTACAATGGTCAGCTCCTTAATAATATTAGTCAGTGCCACCACTGCTGCCCTGTACCCAAGTGTGGCCCATAGACTCATGCAGCTGCATGCCTATGATGGATGCATAGAATACCCATTGCAGGGAACACAATCAACATCTGTGAGAGATGGGGTGTCCCCATAGCAACAGGAATGGCATGATCAACTACAATCTGAGAATATTGAGACTAGGTGAGCAACAGTCAGGTCTTGTTCTTCCAATTCTACCATACCTTTATCCAGAGACCACCTGGGCCTAAACATCCTTCATGAAAGTGGTCCAGTGCTGCAAGATTTCATGCTGCCTATTCCACAGCCCACCATTGTAGTCAACCAACTGTTCTGTCTCATTATGACACCCCCCCACACCACTTAAAAGATCATACCTGACCCAAATACCTCTTCTCCTCATGACACGTGTCCCTGTTTATGGTGACCTGTAAGTCCTTCACCTTTTTGTAGTGTAGACTGGTGTATGTCCATATGTCTTTAGGGACCTCTACAAATAATGATGCCTGTGAAACATGCCATCCTATGTTTGTGTGGCATAAAAAAGATTTCTCATGCACAACGCGAATGCGCTACTGCCCAACATTACCATTACATAACAATGTGCTTATTTTGATCTGTGCATGGCATCACACTGGCATTGTGCCATCCACTTGAGGCATGACTAATGACCCTGTACAGAGAACCTTTCAACCCTGCACAGGAGGCATACAACAGAGTGCACGCAACAACACAAAATGCCATACAGTGTGTCTTTGCTGTACTGAAAGCCAGGTTCGGATGTCTGGACACATCTGGGGGTGTACTGAAATATATGTCTGAAAAAGCATCACAGGTGATTACTTTGTGTGACTTGCTACACAATATGCTAACAACAACATGATGGTCTTCCTGCCGCAGGTGTGCATGACCTACACTAAGAACCTCAGATGATTGAAGGTGGCATTTCACAGCTATCAGAGGAGAAACAGGAGAACACAGTGGGCAAACAAAACAGGTGTGAGTGATGGAGGATGCGACCCTACGTCCAGGCCCAGGTGACATGGCAGTATCTTACATAGACAATTGAGCTATGCAAGCCACATGTACAGAAGTACACACATTAAATACTGATGTTCAGGTATTGCCCCACCACAGCAACACACATTACATCTATTGGCAATTACCCACTAAATGTACACAATGAGCAAAAGACATAACATAATTCTAACATATAACAGTATGAACATATAGAAATCTATCATGATATGGATCAGGCCACAAGTGACACAGGTATGCATACAGATTCATAGTGGGTTATGAGTGTATGACAGACAACAATGGACATACTTCTGTGAAACCCATTTCTATCTGTCCACTATTAAATGATGCAAACATGAAACAAAATCAGGTAATACTGCAGAATTGTTGTCAATATCACGAGTGACATATATCAATGTAAAGTACTGAAAAAGTGTAATGTAGTAATTGGAGTCACCTATGGTTAGTAAAAATGTCAGATTGCCATAGGCATCAGACTTCATAACAACAAGAGACAAACAACGTTGTCAGTGGTCTAGAAAACAATCCTCATACTATGAGGTGATACTGATATTACAGGACATTGTGTATCAACTGTCAGTGTTACTCTAATGCAGTCTATGGCAGCCATGCTGACAGCTCACACTTCTGTTCTGGCTTCCCCTGCCATATATGGAAATACTTGACCCAGGCTGATCTACAGAGCAAACTGATAGGGTGATGCCAGCATGTGTGTTGGGTGGTACTTAATATCTGTAAGATTTTAGATATGCACATCAGTCTTTGTTTAATGTCATCTATGATTTTCACAGAAATGTGTGGCCTGATAGACTTGTGTTTTTTTACATTATATGGTGGTACACTTGACCTACATTGTATATGGTGGTACACTTGACAATGGACATACCTAATGCTAAAGTTTCATATTGACAGTTTTCTGTCACAGTGAGTATGTTATGCAGTCATATAATAGCAGGTAATCATATGTACTTTCACTCATGTCTTGTGATTCAGCTGAACAGAGGATGTGACCTGTGGATGCTCACCCATCATACATCAGAGACAAGTGCATGCCAGACCACTGTCGGAGTCCTCCAATGACAATGACAGCCATGAAAGAGGCAATGATGATAAACAAGGAAGCTTGACCTGCATGTGCCATCATCCCTGCTGTATTCCAGAGGAGATATTGCCACGCACCACAATAAAACGATTATCGGCAACAGATCTGGGAGGTCATGAGTGAAGTCTTTCAGACACAGGTGAAGGACATTATAGAAATTTTTTTCCAGGATATGGCATGGACTATGCAAGACTCAGTCAGGGAAATAGCCCAGGAGATCATTTATGATGTTTATCCCCATGAAGGTGGGTCCTTTGGACTGTAAGTATTGTCTGGGTGCTGCCAACATGGTGTTTACCATATAAGTGTGTGGACTATATAGCCACACTTGTATATGCATAGCATTTTGCTGTCATGCTTATGTGATACAAGGCCAAACATGCACTGTAGATGTCATGTGGCATTTAGCATTATGTTGCAACAGGTTACAACACAAATTACCACATAAGACTTTAATTCATCTTTCAGCTGTCTGTGGGGTTTGGCAGTTAACATGCTGCTACTGCTGCAAGAGTTCCACTGTATACATGCACAAGACACCATGTTGTCCTTACTCCACTAATACCACAGTGGTCTGGGTATGATTTGTGGGCTGCTGTGGCATGTCCTTGCCCCTGTGTTTTGGATGACACCTGTCATGCTGTTACAGTAGCATACTGTCACTGTGTGCAGCATGTATTGACAATGATGATGCCATGTTATATCATATACATGCATCTGCTACATATGGGCACACCTACTTTACTGAATGGATAGACTGCAAATGTACCAGTCATGTACATACAGTGGTAATGATGATTTATTCATTAACTTTACATTATGGGTTCTTTGGCCTGTGTTACATTTCTGTATCCATTACTTATTCACATAAATTCACACATTTCAGCAAATGATGTACATATGCCTTGATATATGTACATGTCTCTGCACATATTTAAATCAATACAGAAACCCCATTGTGCCTTGGGACTGTGAGCAGTCATTGACTTCACGTTTACTTGCTGTGATGTTGTTCACAGGACTGTCCTTTGCTCAGTCATAACCACGGTGAATGATATCTAACTGCAGGTGTTTATTTCACATGTTTTTTTACATTGGCATGACAGTATATATGTATATGTGATACAGATTCTTAGCTTGCATACCAATGCCTGCTGCTGTTACATGATTGCACAATACTGTGTGTGTGATTTACACATGGTCATTTTTGCTAATGTTGACAATGCAGTCTGCCTATGCAACATATATTGACCATTCACTTCAATGGTGTACACATCTTGCTTTATTGTTTATCTAAGCAGCTTTGCTGCTATGTCCTCTCTGATGTGGGCCCATGTTGTTCACCTCCCTTCCACTGTTGTAGGTATGTCATATACTTTGCACATATGCATGGTATATGGTCATCTTTCCTGGAATTCTTGTCCTTTTTCATGTAGTTGTCCTGTTAGAAGGTCAACTTGTGCCAACTGTATGGACATTACACAGATGCAGGACATATGCACACAAGTTGCTTTCTGTTGTTGCATCCCTTCCACTGTTGTAGGTATGTCATATACTTTGCACATATGCATGGTATATGGTCATCTTTCCTGGAATTCTTGTCCTTTTTCATGTAGTTGTCCTGTTAGAAGGTCAACTTGTGCCAACTGTATGGACATTACACAGATGCAGGACATATGCACACAAGTTGCTTTCTGTTGTTGCATCCATCTTCATTTTATAATAGTGTGCGACATATTAACCATTGTACTTTTTTGGGCTTCATGTGCACAACCAGATAGTTGTTACATAGCCTTAATTGTAAATTTCTAAATATAGATTATTACATGCCATTGGTGTGCCTATGTGTATTGAATTTGTTTTCCTATTTTTCCTGATAGGCCAATGAAGGTAATTCATATTAATTTGCACCGATGTGTTGCCTTTGACATGGCATATGTCTGTAACATAATGCATTAGATTTTGTGAACTTATCAGAATCTGGACCTCTGTGTTTTTTATAGTAAAATAATACATTACTTAGTGTTAATAAAATATCATTCAAAAAGACTGGTGTCATTGATTTGTATTAATTGTTTATCTTAAAAATCCATTAAATCTGTATTATTTTTTATAATATTAGCTAATAGTCCCATAGATAGGGCAGACTCTATAGGTGACAGTGTGAGTATGTGTCTAGTGCCCCTTTTGATGTTAAATATTTCTGAGGGATAAGAGACTAAATTAATGCAGAATTGCTTATCATTGTAAATAAACTGAAATAACTTTATGAATGTTTAAGGAAAGTAACACTTTAATAACATAAATAAATAAACCCTGTTTATGGTATCCAAAGCTTTCTCTATGTCTAAACTAAACATTGCTGTTTCTTCATTCTTCTTGCTTGGGTATTCTATTAGTGCTAGCATTCTTTTATATAAACTTGGGTACGTCTAGTGACAACAAATCCTATTTGATCTTTGTGTGACAGTTGTGAAATTATATTTCTTATTCTGTTAATGTGTAGAAAAATAAATATCTTAGAATCCATATTTAACAGAGTGATAGGACAATAAGATACACAGTATCTTGATCTGCTTTTAATGCTGAAGTCATTATAGAATATTTCCATGATCTCAAGATGCTAATTTGATCTTGAACATCAGTGAATGGAATTTAATTATAAATCCAGAATTAATCCACCTATCTTTGTTACTTTCTTCACTTTTAATTTCTTTATTTGCTGAATAGCTTCTGTTCCACTAATCTGTTTTAACAGGTCTTTAGCTTCCTCAGATGACCTATTATGTATATCATTGTCCAAAAATTACTACATTTGTTTATTTTTCTTTATGGTTGCATTTTCTTTCTTTTGCTGATTTTTTTTCATAATACTTCCTAAATTTGTTAAATATACCGTGTATGTCAGTGTTAGTTCCATTACTTTCTAAACAATTGATAGTACTAATCTGATTAGATGTATTTAATATTTTTGACCTATTGACCAATGTATGTATTCACCTAAGATTAAAGATATATGATTTAAGCTTCCATATCTCTTGTATTATTTTCTTTTCACGATCAAGTATTTGTTTATATTTGTTTATTTACAGCTTTTAGTATGTCACATGTACACTTTTATGTCAAATTCTTTTTCTTTGTAAGTCTAGCAACTCACTGTTCAACTGTAAAGTATCCTGGAGTGTATTTCTACCAATATATTCTTTGACAGTAGATTAAAAAATTGTTTATTTATTTTTCTGAACTATTGTTTAATTAGTTAAATTTTAGTCATATATGCTGTTATTCTGTGCCATATTTATAGTTTAGTATTATCTACTGTTTTATAGATTCATAGATTTGCAGATATTCTAGGTTTAGTGAGTCATGATCACTTTTTTTGACTGTTTTATATAATTGTAGATTCATCTGTATTCCTAGGCCACTGAGTCTTATGACCATTCACATCATGCCAGTGCCCTCCATCCAGCCAGACCTCATTTCTCCATGGTAGCTATTCTAGTTAATCCCAAACTAAATTTGTGGATACTCATCCAACCATCTAGTTTATGTTTAAAGAAAGGTAGTGAGTCACACTAATTAATATGCAGGAAAAGTTTATTCCATGGATTTTGGGAGGAACTGATGTATAAACCTGTTATTCCACCATGATTTATTTATTTGTTGGTGAAGATTTAAGTCCCTGTTTGTAGTTGATATCCCCCAAAAGCCTGTAAATCACTGAATAAAAGAATAGGGTTTCCAACCTCTCTTGGTAGTTCAGAGATATTAGGCATGTGATTGTTTTGGTGAAGAAATTTGGGGATCTTTCTAATTGTTTGTTATGTTTAGTGAGAAACATCAAAAGGAAACACTGTACTCCATAACTGGACTATTCAGTACTGAATATAAATAAATGATTACCTCTTTAGACTTTGATGATATTGCTTGGGTAATTAGCTGTCCTAAATAAATGGATTTCCTGACAACTGTTGTCAGGTGATGGTAAGGAGAGGGAGCTATTGATCTAGGTACAGAGGTCCCTCACTATATTTTAATTTTGAAGAGGTGCATTGTCTGTCCAATAGGTATGAGGAGGGGGTTATCTTTCAAAGGTGATGATGCTACACTTTTTTAGCATTTAGTCTGAGACCATTTTTAGTTTATCAAGACTATACCAAGACAGGGGAGAGTTAATTAAGGAGGCATTGGGTGACAAATGATTCTTCAATAACAACTCAGTTTGCAGTTATCTGCAAACTTTATTAAGTAGATGTCCTTTTTTCTCTGTTTGGAGATCTAAGAAGTAAATACCAAAACAAGGAAAGGTCCCACTAAGGAGCTCTGAAGGAGACTGCTGATCACTTTCATAATTTTTAATAAGACACCTGCAACTTGCCCCATGTGAGCTCTGCCATTCTACCAGCTTGCTATCTATCATACCATATATAATTTGATTTTTAAAGCATTTAGCTTTTTATGATGCCAGCATGTGGGATGGTGTTAAAGGCCTCTGACAAGACAAGATAGCCATGTGCACTGAATAGCTAACATTTATAGCCTTTGTGATGCTTTTGAAAACATTTACCAAGTTAAACAGCCAGGATCAGCCTTTCACAATGTCAAATATTTGGGGTCAAGTCTATCAAGATTCATGATCTCACAGTTTATGAAGTCATTTATAATATGTTCCATGGCTTACAAGATGAGATTTTTTTAAGGCTGTAATTACCCAGGTCAGTTTTAAATCCACTTTATGGAGAAATGTCACCACCACAGTGTTCCAGTCATCAGGGAAATAAAAAGTCACTAGCTGAACTTAGGTTTAAACAGTTTGAGGACTGTTTTTGTAAAGCCATGTTTAATACTCTTAATTAATCAACCAAGGATATTATCACATCCCATGAAGGAAATAAGTTTGTTATTTGTTAGCACTTTAAGTAAATGATCTTTAGAAATAATTGGCAGAGCAAGTGATTCAGATAATGTTAATGGAAATGTTAAACACTTATCTGATATGGAGCATGTTATTATTTTAGAGTTACTATCTTCTCATTGAAGTCCATAGATATAAATGTTATATCTATTCTAGCTTGACTACCAAAGACTTATTAAGAATGAGTGAATGTTAAAGAGTTTTTTATTTTCAAATCTATTAATTTTACTGAATATGTCAATTTTGTAAACCTCTGCTGTAGCTTATATTCTAGGATATTCAGTTGTACTCTTGTTATCCTTACTTAATACACAATTAAAATATCCTTACCAAATTACGCATCCATTTATAAGAGTCAGCAATATTTCTAGATGCGTTCTAGTAAATCTGGTACTAAGATGGGGTTTTCAACAAGCATTTGATAGCATATATATTCTACTTTTGGATTTATAATGGAAACATTCTACTTGTATCATTTTAATATGACTGCAATATTGTATTACAAGATTAATGTACTTCATCATGTAGATTTATAATAAGATCCAGTTAATGGCTCATATTGGGATCTGTACTAAATTTATATATATCTTCCTCAGGTATATGCACTTCTTGTATAAATGCACCATCAAATGTGTATGTAGGTATTTAGTTAGAACATATATTCCCTGTTGTTTATTTAGTTCATTAATATTTACAATGGGTTTAATATCTTTACTGTAATCTTATATATACATTCTTCGCCTCCTTTACAGTTACCTTCTATAACTTGCATACACTTTCATTACTTTGATCTGTAGAACAGATAAGGAAAAACAAAGTTAACATTTAAAATGTTGGAAATTTTACTACCACTACACTGGGATCCATTAATGCCTTAGCTTAATTACAAACTATGTCAATAACAAAACCTCAATTTTTACAAAGCTACTACAATAAATATAAGATAATTAATAAATTATCAAATCATCTCAATACTAATATAACTAATAGTACTGTGTGTGGTATTATATATACTTAACTATCTATTAGTATATTTATGACTGTATAATTTTTTCAACATTTGAAACAATAAAGCTGTTTCCATTTAGTGCTTAGCAAGAAATTTAATATCTGACAGCATGGTATAGGTATACAAAAAACGCTTCACAACTGACATATTATGTTAATAATTTCCTCTTAAGTTGTCACTAATGATGTATTACTATTTAATGCTGTTGGGCTAGTACATCAGCAAAATGTGGTATATCTGATTTAGAAAACATCCTCCAACTGGTGCAAAATATTTTTTAACACTATAGCATGGGGAGGCATGTAAATGGGATCACTACGAATTACCGAACCCTCAAAATCCAGACGCTGAAGATAGCGAGACTAGATGACCGAAACCCCACATTACTGAAAAGCAGAAGCGCAAAATGCAAAATACCGATGTTAAGGGATTTTACTTTTGCACTTCTGGTGTTGCGGTTCAGGTAAGTATGTGTGTGTAAGTGTGCTTGTGAGGGGTGTAGTGTGTGTAAGTGTCTGTTGTAACTGTAGTGTGTGCGTGTGTGTGTGTGTGTGTGTGTGTGTGTGTGTGTGTGTGTGTGAGGGACTGTAATGTGTGGGTGTGAGTTTGCATTGTGTATCTGTGCGATCTTGGAGTTAGAATAATAAAGTAGGGGTGTGTGGGGGCACAGTCCCCCACATGAGGGGTGCAGGGGGGCTTGCCCCCCTGCCTATGCCTAGTGTAGGATGCATTGTTTGGTTGTGTGGGGAAGGTGTGTATGTGTTGTTTGGTTGTGTAAGTTTCACGATTTTGAATTTTGCGGTTTTACATATTCAATATTGTGGGGTTTCGGGCATGTGGTCTCGGTGTTTTATGCATTAGGATTTGGGGCGTTCAGTATTTAGTAGTGATTCCGTGTAAACACACTTAAGGTTTATTTTCCTTTATTTCTCCTAAGTAACAATTCATAAATTATATGGCCAGTTCTTTTTTATTAGTTTGTCAGCTGTATATAATACTCAACTCCATAGAGTTTTCTTGGGTATATCCCATGTCATCATAAGGACAACAGTTTTCACAGTGTGTCTTGAAAGTAAAAAAAAAAAAAAAAAAAAAAAAAAAAACATCATTTTATAATGTTGTATGTTTATTCTGTTTATCAGACTTTCCCCCAAAACCCATCCTTCTCAAATGATAAGCTTTTTTTATTCTTTCTCAGTGTTCCAAATACAGAATTTAATTATATGTTGAGGAGAGGCTTCTCCGAAAGCTACATATTCATTAGTATCATGTTAAATTAAATGCATGTCAAACAATCTTGCCAGATACTTTTCAGATTAGACTCTCACTTATGCTATAATCCATACTAAGTCCCTTTAAAGTGAAACATTTATGTTAACATTTCAAATAATATACTAGGTGATTTGTAAGGAGGATTAATTATAATTACATCCATTCATGCATTTTTATATATGCCATCATAGTGGTTGCTACAAACACTGACATACTCTTCATGTCTTTGTACTTTTTTAAACCTGCACTATTTACTACATCCCCTCATTCAAAGCACTCTTAGAGAGTACATTATACAACAATATTCCAAATAAACTATCAGCCCCATGTTAAATGCCTGAGCAATATTATCATATGTAGCATCAATAGACTCCACTAAGGGAACTCCTGGACAATCATTCAGGAACCTATTACCAAAGGACAGGGAGAGCAGACTGCTGGACCAATTTGGTAAGAAGAGCTATACTTCAGTCACCCAGGGTATGAGGGCTCTCAGCTTCCAGGTACACATGCTCAAATACATTGAGTCTTTAAAGGAATAGATTAAATCCAAATCAGAGAAATTCAAGACAAGGGCTTTTACAGAGACATCCAGGACCTGTGTAATATCTCCTCCAAGTATCCATATACTGATGTAAATGTAGTTATGATACTCTTAATGCATAATGCAGGGCAGCTTCCAATGGGGCATTCACTCAGAGACATACCTTGTTGAGAACTCATCTCTGCCTAGTCAGGTAAAAGCTAAACCTCTCAATGCCCCTTTAAAGGAGTTTCATTTTAGACACCCTGCAGAGCAAGTATTTGATAAACAGGGTAAGAAAGGAAAACAGATGGAATCTGTCAAAGAATTTTACATCTCTCACTCCCAGATGCAACAAAGTACCTTGCTAAGGAAACAGCTCCTATACTTTACAAAGAAAAAAAAAAGCCCCAAACCAGGCATGTCCAAGGGTCAGCTTCCGGTGATTTCTCCTGTCCACCTGGTGAATCTGGGCATACTGGGGCAATGCAGCAATTGCCTCATGTACACAGACAACCCTCTTCTCCTACCACCCAACACTACAACCTGTGAGAGATGCACTTACATAGCCAAAATGGAAGCAAAGCTCTCCGCCCAAGATTGTGCTAAACAGTCAAGAGGAGAAGGTTAACACCCACACTACACCTCAAGCAACACATAGCCCTTCTAAACCCGCACGACCAACACCCACATATAGCAACACTAAATCCACATATGCAGAGGCCCTTAACTGTAACCTGCCCAAGCAACAAAGACCTCTGAAGCTGAAACGCAAACAAACACCAATCACAACCAATGTGTCACATAGTTCACAACACCAGTGTGCCACCCAGCAACAGCCCCTAAGGCAAGACAATGTAAATAACACTTTAGTCATAGGTGACTCTATAGTCCGGCACACTGATGTCCCTCTCACCAGGTTGAATAAGGAGAAAATTACAGTCAGCTGCCTGTCGGGTGCCAGGATCCGCCACATAATGCATGCACTCAAGTCACTCCACAACAAGTACAAATATGACTCTGTCATTGTCCATGTTGGAGTGAATGACTTGAGACGTACCTCCCTGGACTACATGAAAAGAGACATGGAAGAGCTCTCGGATCATGTGGCCCAGGCAGGTATGACCCTAGCCCTGAGTAGCATCCTGCCTTCGCCCAGAATGATACCACAATATAAGGATAAAATGATTGACTTCAACAATTGGCTAAGCTTATGGTGTCATTCAAAGGGGATCCAGTATCTGTCTGCCTGGGATGACATGATTGACAGACCACGATGCTTTGCCAGAGATGGTCTGCACCTGTCACCCCGGGATTCAGGTTACTGGCTAAGGCTCTTGCCACCCCTATAGTGCCTTTTTTAGGCAAACTTCAAAGGACAAAACCACCACCGTAACAGGTACAAGCATGCAAAATCTGAAGGTAATGCTACTTAATGCTAGAAGTCTAAACCTCAAAATGCACTCTCTCGAGGCACTCCTAAAAATGGAGAACATCGATATCTGTGCGGTAACTGAGACCTGGTTCAAGGCTCCAGAGAGCACCCCTGCAATACCAGGCTACAACTCTTACCACACTTTTCGGCCACCAAACCAGGACCGAAACACTAAAGGTGGAGGAGTGTCAATATTCACCAAGGATATTTACACCACAGGGCTAGTTGGCCAACACAATGTGTCTGAAATTCTCCAAGTGCAACTAACACTAGGTAAGACTGCAATCCAAATTGTAGCTTGCTACAGATCCCCCACCATACCCCAAGATTCTCACTACACCTTCCTAAACTATTGGAAAATATTAAGATAGAACCAAACACTCTAATACTGGGTGATTTTAACTACCCTGCCATTAACTGGGAAAACTACTCATGTCCCAACACCTTTGCGCAACGGTTCTTGGAATTCATAAATTCCAATGCCCTGGATCAACTAATCCATAGTCCCACCAGGGGCTCCAATATCCTAGACCTGGTCATTACCAACATGGGAAATCAATGCTCCATACCTATGGTCACCCCCTCATTAGTCAGGTCTGACCATAAGCTAATCACCCTTAAGATCCACATCCCACCCCCACCCCCCAGTAAAGAAACCACCATAAAAAACTTCTCCAAAGCCAAGTTCATGCTACTCAAGTCAGAAGTGACAAACATCATGACACCCATACAGACGGGAACTGAAAGTTCAACTGCTGAATCCTACACTAATGCACTGTACGAGCACATCCAGTCATGCATGAATCGTGCCATCCCAAATAGAACCAAAATGCTCTCATCCAAAAAAGGAAGCCAATCTGGTGGTCCTCTGCCATAAACAAACTTTACAACAAAAGGAAGAAACTTTTGCAGAAAAGAGGAAATTCCCAGGATGCAAAAAACTCCCTTACTAGCCTGAGTAAGAAATTGAGATGCCTCATAAAATCCTCCAAAATAAGTTACGAAAAGAAAATTGCCAAAGATTCCAAAGACAACCACAAAGCATTCTATAACTATGTCAAGAATCTAAATGGCAATGCTCAGATCTGCTCTGAGCTAAAACAGAATGGCATTAAATATACTGATCTGAAGGATATTGCCAATATCCTGGCAGATCGATTCAGTGCCAACTTCACCCCCCTCTCACCCCCTAAATGGCCCATCTCAATACCGGAAGATTGCCAAATTCCAGTAATAATGGCCACACAGGTACAAAACGTACTCTCTAAAGCCAATAATACAGCATCCATGGGACCAGATGACATCCCAGGCTGTGTACTACATGAACTACAATATGAACTGGCACCTCACCTAAGTGTCATGTTTAATCATAGCCTCACCTCAGGTTTCGTGCCCACTGAGTGGCGCAGAGCTACAGTTATCTCAATCCACAAGGGGGGATCCACCTTGGATCCTGGAAACTACCGTCCCATCAGTCTGACAAGCCTTATCTGCAAGGCCATGGAGCGTATTATCATGGAACTTATAAACAAAGACATTGGCAACCTTCAAACACTGCACCCCACCCAGTTTGGGTTTGTGAAGGGCCGATCTTGTCTCCTGAACCTGATTGACTTCTTTGAATCAGTCTCCAGAGCCATGGGCAAGGGTAAGGTGGTCCACACAGCCTATCTAGACCTTGCCAAGGCCTTTGACACCATCCCCCACTCTGGAATCATAGATAAACTTACTAAGTTGGGCATTAATCCCTATGTCACCCAATGGGTTGCTAAATGGCTTACTGATAGAACCCACACTGTAAAAGTAGCCGACTCCAAATCCAGCTCCAGACAAGTGACAAGTGGAGTACCTCAGGGTTCAGTCCTGGGGCCGCTCTTGTTTGGCATCTACTTCTCTGAAGTACAGGTCAACACTAAGGGACTCTGGATAACAAGGTTTGCAGATGACTGCAAACTGGGAGCCATTATTGAATCCCCAAATGATGTGGATACTCTACAAAAGGGCCTTACAGAAGCAGATGCTTGGTGTCATAGCCGTGGGCTCAAGCTCAATGCCAAGAAATGTATTGTTATCCCCTTTGGGCAAAAACATGTATCCATGAATTACCATATAGGTGGCAGTACACTAAACACAGAAAGTGTGATAAGAGACTTAGGGACACAGGTGGACAGTGGTCTCACCTTTGATAACCACATTGCCACAACAGTCAGGAAATCCTTCTATGTGGCACACCTCATCACGAAGGGCTTTTCATCCAGAAAAAAGGAGGTCATTGTCCCACTGCACTCATCCCTCATTACACCCATTATAGAATACAATGCCCCATTTGGTATGTACTTCTCAAGACATCTGCAACAACTGGAAAGGCCTCAGAAATACCTCACTAAAAGAATCACAGGCCTAAAGCAGATGCCCTACGCTGACCGTCTTAAAAAACTCCAGCTATACTCTGTCACATATCGTCTACTCAGAGGCGATCTCTGCTTAACATACAAGGCCATGTCAAACCCAGAGCTGTTGGACATGCTACACTTAAAGAAATCCCAATCCCTCAGAGCTACACGCTCCAGGGATCTAAACTTTGTCATCACAATAAACAAAACATGCTGGAGGGATAGGTTCCTGACCCAGAGACTCCCCAGACTCTGGAATAAATTGCCCATACATGTCAAGCAGAGTGCCTCTTTGGACCTCTTCAAGAGGAACCTTGACGATTGGATGGGAGAAAGGAAATTCACCCCAGGGATCACGTCAGTTGCCCTGCTAGACAGGGGTCCAGGAAAGTAAATAATGTGGAAGAAATAGCCAGGGAATTGTTATGGCTAGGCTTGTATAGGCCCTAGGGCTGATAGCCTAGTACCAACCTATGAACCTATGAACTACCTTTCCAATTCTTGGCCCTTTTTACCTAAACATGAGAAGGCTATACAGACTAAGGGGGAAGGCACAAGAATGCAGATAAAGTGGCAAATCAAGCAGCACTCAAGACTTGGTGGATTCAAGGATCCTGCCCCACCCCAAGAGCAGACATATTTCCAGTAACCTCCACCCCACAGGGGCTCTGACAGAGGCAATATAAGATATTACCACAGACAACTCTGACAGGGTATGTGAGCTGTCTTAGGACATTTTAGAGTCCAGGGAACTTGGAACAGGCAACAGTCAAAACAGCATATCAGTCCTAAAGAAATTATGGCAGTTTTTTTTTTTTTTTTGGAGGGGACTCTTCATGGGTACACTTCTCCAGGAACTCTTCAAATTTGGACAGACAGTACTATAATCATGTGATAAGTAAAGAAGCAGGGGGAACACAGTCTTACCCCTATGGATACTGGCTGAAAATATTTAAATACTGGCACAGCAAATCGGGATAATACTCATAGCATCCTACAGTATTAGTCAAGGCAATCAACTGGCAGACTTTCTTACTCAAACCCTCATGGAGCCAATAAATGAAAGCTAAAATGGGAGATCTTCTAGGAACTCATTCATCAGTGAGGTGCCCAAAATGCAGATCTCTTTGCTACTTCAGAAAGCAAAAAGCTTAAGAAACTCTACTCCAGAACCCAATATGCAGCGTCATGAAGAGCAGATGCAGTTTCTTTCAATGGATAGACATCTTGTATGCCTTTCCACTGATACTCCTTACTTCATGGGGGCTTCTAAAGTTGGAGGTCAGGCAGGTCCAGAATGATCTGAATTGCTCCTTTCTGGCCCAGGAAACACTGATTCTCTCTCCGTCTTATTCTCAGTGGAGAGAAGACCAAAACTCTACTTCTGGTCATGTACCTTCTCACCCTGAACAAGGTATCTGTAACTCATCCCAAACTGACAACCAAATACTAGAAATTCTTATTTAACATTTCTGGGCAGAGGTTAACCAGTTAACAGGTCATAAAACTCCTTCTAATGCTGACTCTTCCTCCTCTTCTCTTTCATTCTGAGACTTTAGTACTCACTTCTTCCCCCCATCAACTCACATACTTCATTCCCTCACTCATCTTCTCCCTCACCCCCTCTTATATTCCCCTATTCTACTTTAAAAAGATTGGAAATAAAGATATTATACCTCTGCATGAAAACCTAAAACTTGACTCTCTTGCTGGGACAGTCACCTACTCCCCATGGTTCATATTCTAATTTAGGGAGTACAAAGTAACTCTTCGGTTACATATCTACAACCTTTGTTTAACTGAAAACTGCATGCCCAATGAATGGAAATAACAAAAAAAAATCACACCTCTCCCCCAAAAAATCCAACCCCAAGTTACTCAGTGATTGCTGCCCAATCTCAACCCTCCCAACCCTTGGACAAATCTTAGAAAAAATAGTCTGTAATCAACTCTCAAATTACATAAGTCAATACTGACTTCTCTCTTCCAAGCAACATGGTTTCTGCTCAGGCCACAGTACTTCCACTGCACTTTTAACCTTCACTGATCACACCCTTTTAGCTATGGACAAAGGCTTCTTTACTGGGGCCATAGTTATTGACTTTATCAGACCTTTTGACCTGTTTGACTAGACAAACTGATTCAGCCACTTTACTGATATTGAGATTAGCCCTGACACTATTTCCTGGTTCCATAATTACCCATTCATCTGACATTTCCCAGTAAATATTAGCAGTACATCAGCCATCACTCCCTTAGTTAAAGGAGTCCCATAAGGCTCCATACTGTCCCCTCTTTTTTTTCACCATTTTTTTTATAAATAAGCTTACATTTGACCTTCCCAAACTTCTAATGCTAGTATATGCTGATTACATCGTTATCTTCCACTCCAGCCACACAACTCACTCAGTTCAACATCCTCTGCAAAACAATTTCTTTCCCTCATTAACTGGCTAAATAGCAAATAAAAAAAAAAATGTTATTTAACTTGTCCACTAAAATGCAAAATAACTCCAACTCACTTCTTATTCTTGATCACCTTAATAATGCTATTGATCAGGTTAACACCTTCAGATACCTCAGAGTCTGGCTTGATCTCTCACTTAACTTCCACCATCATCTTGAAAATACCAGGAAAAAGATAAACGCCCTACTCTTTCTGCCCAACAAAATCTCCTCTTTCTTCTCCCAACCAACAATAAATTCTATTGGCAAAGGGATTCTTCTAGCCCAACTTGAGTACTGCTTGTCTCTTGTACAATTTGCTTCAAAGGAAACTGCCATCATCCAAACAATCTCCAACTGCATCTTCTGCTTCATTACACTTTCCTCAAAGTATGAAGGCCACTGTCTTCCACTAGCCAAAGCCAACTGGCAGCTGTTTCTGCAACAAGCTAATATGTCCTTTGCTTCCAACTTTTCTGGCTCTTGAAAATAAGCTCCTTCCCTTTTCTTTCCTCTAGCTTACTTAGACAGCCTCTGTCATATAACCTTAAATCACATACCCACACAGGGCCTCTCTTGCAAGCACCTAAAACCAGATTTCAGTGCTCTAACCACTCCCTTTCTACCCTTGGAACCAAGCTCTGCAGGGAACTTCCCTCAAATCTCAAAGACCTCTATAACTCCTCCTCCTTTTGAGCACAACTTAAATAACATTTCAGAGAACAAGCTGCTTATAAATACTCTCTTTCAGGTCACATAACCTAGTATCCTTAATGTCCAACTTATACTGGCTATTATTTTCACTATAGTATCTCTTCTCTAACTCCTAACACATTATTACTGTAACTGATATAAATATTGTACATAGTGGTTGACTACCTTCTTAAATCATTTTTTCTATTGAATATCAACTATACCTATTGTGGCATTGTGTTGATTTGTGGGAGTGGGCACAAAGTAATGACCCTGAGGTACTGATCACCATTTGGTGTTTCTCCGTCATTGTGCATACCAGTCGTAGTGGAATTACTTCTGCTCCATTGCATGTGTATGATGTGGTGTATATTATTGTCATGGCTGTCGACACCCTGTCAAGCTTCTGCTTCATTACATAACCAGCTTTTTGTGTACTATCTGACTAGGTGTGTAGCCACCATCTCAGACTTCTGTTTTCTTGCATGTGCAGGTGAAGGTATAATGCTGTACTGTGAACTTCATCTCAGTCACATGTATCTGTGATTTGTGATGATTTTAATATCCCTTTTGTCTCTTAGCACAGTAAATGCAAGAAGACAATCCTGCCAGCTAGTTCAGGATGCAGCAGAGACAAAATAGTTCAGCAGGGTTAATGTTGTCCTGCTTCCAGACCTGTACTATGCATGGTGAGTCAGCTATACAGCTTCCTCATACAGAGCATACATTATTTTGTGCTGCCTTTCTGCAGGTCATGACAGTCCATTTGAGCTACAGTAGCACCAGCCCCTCCTTGCTGCCCCATTCACCAAGGCAGCAACTATGACAAGTGACCAGGGTGGGAGTGATTCATTGGGGAAGAGTTCTGATTCACCCCTTTAAGGTAGCCCTCACCAACTGCCTGCCCTAGCTCAGGCGGAGCAGGACCATGTGGTTGAGGTAGATAACATACATCAACCACTCATTAAGTGGGTATCAGACATTGTGACTAACTAGTTAATGAAAGAAGCCTACCAGAGGTGAATTTGGCCCTTGCCATTGGCTGCCAGACTCATGACCCCATCTACTACGTCCAAATAATGTACTGCTGAGCAAACCAACAGCTTAAATACTACTTCTGTACCACACTGACCACAGCTGTTTCTCTACCTCCTATCTGCTAACATAACTCCATTGACTCCACCAGCGTTGTATATACACCCCCACCCCCGTTTGCCTGTAGGGTTACATGGGTATATATGTGTTCCCACCACTACTTACCCTACTCCTTACTGCCTTCCCTTCAGGCTGTACACACCTTCTCTCTTCGGTTCTCTCTCCATAAACCTGTCTTTCATAATCTTTTCCTGCCTTACCTTCTCCCAATTCTGCTTTACCTTCCTGTCTTCCTGTAGTGTGTATCTCTGGTTGCTATACCCCTTTCCTAGTTTACTGGACTCCCCTTTCTAACATTTTCATGGACTCAGTAAGGCATCCAGCTTTCTGGTCACACATTTGACTGGTGCTTTTGCATCTGCTTGCAATACCTTTCAGCAGCCTACCAGTGTCAGTGTGTGCTTGCATTACCTATTACAGCTCAAATATGCATTCTAGCATGTTTTATGAAAACCAGTACTTTGTCCTTCTTCACATACTTTCAGCTTTATCAGTCTGCTTCACTTAATTTCGTCTGTTAAACTGATCTCATTCTATTACTTTATTGTAAATGTATTTTGCTTAACTTTTTTGTGCATATTCCACATTTTATTTTTTAGTCTTACTACATTTTATAACTTAAAATACATTTCCCATGTTCTATGAATTTTTGCATGTAATTTCCTGGAAATTTTCTCCTCGGGTCTTCACTGAAAATGGGCTTTGAGCTCAGATGGACCAACCCGGTTAACAAATGTCAAATAAATAAATAAATAAATAAATAAATAAATAAATAAATTATACATTTTCTTTTCTACCTTTACACATCAACCAGCTCATGGGCATGTAGCTCTCTGCCTTCACACATTAAGTCCCTGCTTAGCTTTTCAATAATTTTGTGCTGAAAAATAGTTTCTCAGTGTAGCACAAGCTATTTGCTACTAAAATCTAAATGCCTTCTGTGAAAATACATATATCATTAATTAACGTTCTGCACTTGATGTCATTAATCTAATTTGGAAGCTGTTGCTAATGAGTATCATATAGGTATGGTGGGACAAAGTGGGGAAGCTGCCCTGGGAGCAAGCTTTTAGGGGCACAGTCATAACTGCAACACCAAATTTATTAAAAGGTTAAGCGCTTTCATCCAACAATATAGAGGACTTCTTCAGGACAATAACCATACTCAAACACTTGGATTAAATATACCCTAAACTCCTCCTCATAATTAAGTTTAACCAATTAAAAAAATGTTTTCATATGCAACACCAAATTAATGCTCACTATAGTGAATCTTCCTTTTCTCATGATAATAACACACTTTTAAAACAACATAAAAATAAGAATTACAAACCACAAAAACGACATATAATATACACATATTTATATAGTTAAAATATATCCTAATACATTTCTCTACAATAACCTAATTTAAATAAGCATAAAAAATGGATTATGGAAAACGTCAAGAAAAATGTAAGCAGCCTTCAGTTTCAATATACTGCTAAATGATGTGTCTCCTTGAGACCAGGGTACACTGTTGCATTTGTTTGGATACTAGGTGGTCCAATCTGTTTGAAAAGGGTTTTACTTTTGTTCTGTCAAGGGAAAAGTAGAATTGATGATGTAATACTACAACTGAAACTCTTTACAAGAAAACTAAATTGTGCATTTTACTTTAAGGATAATGCTGGTGGATTGCATGAAAAAATTGAATAATATGAAGAGGCCTAGTCTATTTAATCCCCCCTTCCACCCTGTGGTTTTACTATTTGAAATATTTTGTGAAATGGAAATAAAGAACTATTTTAAGACCCCTAAGAGTTTGTTGCTTGAGGGCAATTTAAATCAAGGGAAAGGGCATTATTACAAGAAATTTGCCAACATAAACAGCTTAGAGTAATGTAGCCTGATAAAGGTGGGAGTTTGGCAGATTAGACAAAATGTTAAAGCTTTTATATTCATATGCTTATGAAGAAATGTCTATAAACCAAATGAATGTAACCTATCAAAATATTGATTTAGTGCTGGAGGATATGCTAATTAACAACCAGATAACTCTAAAAGAATTTAACTTTGTCTATGTCCATAACCCAAAAACTCCCACCATTTTTGAAATTCCTAAGGTGCATAAAAATCCAGTGGATCCACCTTTGCACCCAATAGTTGATGCAAAAGCTTCAATAACTTTCAGTTTAGCTAAATATATAGATTTTCATACAAAAATGTGTTGGATACAAATCCCTGCCTTTTAAAGGAGGACTCTTGGGATTTTTTTTGTCAATAGTCTCTGATGAGTTATTTCAGGAAAACATATTATTTGTAACTATGGATATTCAGGATCTATATTCCATTTTTCCCCATGGCACAGGTTTAGAATGATTTTACGACTATCTTAGTCAAAATACATCTCTGTGTCAGGAAAGAATTGATATTTTGAGAGTATTTATGGGGTTGATTTTAGAAAATAATTATATGACATTTGAAAAACATCTTTTTAGACAAAAGACAGGAGTGGCTATGGGGGCATCTTGTGCCCCCATGTTTGCCAACACAGTTCTTTCCTTTTGGGAGCCTAATTTTGTTTTAAGTAGTGAATACAGAAACAGTTGGCTTTTATACAGATGTTACTTAGATGGTATGATTTTCTTTTGGAAGGATTCACTAAATAGTTTAAAACAATTTTTTTAATTATTTAAATACCACAACAGATTTCCTTAAAGTTACCATGGAGGATCATTCAGATTCAGTTAATGTCTTGGATATTACTCTGAAAAAGAATTATGAAGCAAGAAATTTGAATCTAACATTTTTCAAGAACCTACATATTCAAATTCTTTGCTTCATTTTGAGAGTATGCATCCCCTTACACCAAAAGAGAAGTTTGGTGAAGGAGCAATGTGTAAGGATATCCTGTATGATATCTATTGAATTGGATTTTGAATATGAGATGAGGAAAATAAAATATATGTTTAGTAGGAGAGGTTACCCCAAAGTATTTTTAACTAATATTTTAATGAGGTGGATGTTAAGAGAAAGGAAGGGAATTTCTTTCCATTATTGGGACAAGGTAGAGGAGCAGTTAGGTGAGATGGAAGTGAGAATAGAAACATTGTCACCCAGTGTTATAATCTTTCCTTTACCTTAACTTACTCTATTAATTTTCAGGATATTAAATATATTGTGGTCTGGCTTGAACTCCCTCACCTCCTTCAGTGGTATCAACTCTCACTCACCCACAAACTAGTAAACCATCCACTAAATGTCCCATCCCTCCAGAATCTACTTCAACCCTATCGCACCACCAGACCACTAAGATCCAGCAGCAAAAATCACTTGCAGATCACTAAAGCCAATAACTCTGCTGGTGAAGCACTGTTCTCTTGCGCCATAGCCAAATTATGGAACTCACTCCCACCCACAATTATCTCCATACCATCATGTACCCACTTCAAAACTTTACTAAATGTGCAACTAAAAACATGCTGGCTATGCCCTTGCAACTCCCACTCTAATATCATCCACCCCATCCAACCAGTACCTTTCTTTCGACTCCACTAACTACCTTGATTGTAGCAAGCTCAGATGCTCATAAGCCAGTACTTATTATACAGCACGAACTTCTACTTCTTGTAACATTTGTTAATGTCTGGTATGCACTTCACAGATAAAGATTCTAGTTGTCTACTGATGTACTATGTTCTTCATCTGTAAATATGTTGTAAGTAATTGCTATGTAAATTGTTAATCACTATGTAATCCAATGTAAATACTGTCTGTTTATTTTAACTGTGGAGCTTTTCTTCCCAGGCCTCCGCTGAAAATGGACCTACGTCCAGTCGGACACTCCCGGTCAACAAATTTAAATAAATAAATAAAATAAATAAATTGTGGATAGGAATTGGAAGATGTTTCAGACAGATAAAAAATATACCGACACTGTAGGCATTAATCTGGTAATAGTATATAAAAAGGATGTAAGCTTTAAAACAATATTGGAAGGATAGGGCTATAATAAATATGAAGGAAGGATGCACAAATGTGGCAATTGTTCCCAATGTAAATATATTCTAGAAGGTTCTGCTGTTTATATAGATGGTTTTGGAGAAATCAAACTGCATCGGAGGTTCCACTGTAATAGTAAAGGGGTTGTTTATATAGCCCTATATGAGTTGTGGGGCATTTTATATTGGGAAGACTAAACTAGGTTTAAGAAAAAGGATCTACCAGCATATAGGTTCATAGGTTCATAGGTGCGTAGTAGGCTAGTGGGCTAGGGGCCTTTACAAGCCTAGCCTTACAATTACCTTGGCATTGTGCCACCTGACCTTAGTTCCCAGTGCCTCTATCGAACAGAGCCACTGGTGTTATCCCAGTGGTGAATTTATTTCCCTTATACTCATTAAGATTTCATTTGAAAAGGGTCAGCAAGATGCTCTGCTTGGCATGTATGGGAAGTCTATTCCATAGCATGGGCAGTCTCTGGGTTATGAAACTGTACCTCCAGTACGTTCTGTTGATTGTGGTAATGAGGTTGAGGTCTCTGGAGCATGTGGTGTGGAGGGATTGGGATTTCTTTAGATGTAGCATTTCTAACAGAGCTGGGTCAGACATGGCTTTGTAAGTCAAGCAGGGATCGCCTCTAAGTAGGAGTTTTTTGAGTCTGTCCATATGGGACTATCCTCTTTGTGATGTACTTTTGTGGCCTCTTCAGTTGTTGCAGGTGTCTAGTGAGGTACATGCCAAATGGGGCATTTTACTTGATGATTGGCCTAATGAGGGAAGAATAGAGGGAGACAATGACTTCTTTCTTCCTGGATGCAAAACCCTTAGTAATGAGATGTGCCACATAGAATGACTTTCTGATCACAGTGACAATGTGGTGATCAAAAGAGAGGTTGCTGTCAACCTGTGTTCCCAGATCTCTTATAACACCTTCTGTGTTCAGTGGACTACCATCAATGTGTAATTCATGGGAACCAGGTTTTTCCCAACGGGGATGACGACACATTTCTTGGCATTGAGCTTAAGGCCATGGTTCTGACACCAGTCAGTCTTAGTGAGGCCATTCTGTACGATGTCAACATCACTTGGGGAGTTAATAATAGCTCTCAACTTGCAATTGTCTGTGAACTTCATCAGCCAGAGTCCCTTCATGTTGGCCTGGACTTCAGAGAAGTAGATACCAAACAGGAGAGGAACCATGATTGAACCCTGTGGGACTCCACTCATGACTAGTCAGGAGACTGACTTGGAGTCAGTCACTTTGACACTGTGGTTGTATCTGTGAACCAGTTTGCAACCCACATAGTGATATAGGGGTTGATGTCTAGCTTAGTGAGTTTTTCTATGATTCCTGAGTGGGGAATGGTATCAAAGTCCTTGGCCAGATCAAGGTAGGTTGTATGAACCACCTTGCTTTCATCCACAGCTCTGGTGACTGACTCAAAGAAGTTGACCAAGTTGAACAGGCATGATCTACCCTTCACAAAACCAAACTGTGTGGGATACAAAATTTGGAGATTCCCTATATCCTTGTTTATTAGGTCCATGATGATGCATTCCATAACTTTGCATATCAGACTCGTCAGGCTAATGGGGTGATAGTTCCCAGGGTCAGTAGTTATTCCTCCTTTGTGGAGAGGGATGACTGTAGCAGTGTGCCATTTTGGTAGGGACAAAGCCTGAGGTGAGGATGTGATTGAACAGGGCAAACACGTGAGGTGCCAGTTCACTCTGTAGTTCATGTAGAACACAGCCAGGGATATTGTCAGGTCCAATAGAAACTGTATTCTTGGCCATGGACAGTGCTTTTTTAACCTGTGCAGCAGTAATAATGGGTGCCTGGCAACCTACTGGTATTGTGATTGGTCCTTTGGGGGAAAGGGGGGAAGTTGGCACTGAATCTGTCAGCCAGTATATTGACAATATCTGTTGGCCCAGTATAGGAGGTACCTCTGTGCTGTAACTCAGAGCAAATCTAGGTATTGCCGTGGAGATTCTTTACATAACTATAGAAGGCCTTGTGGTTGCCTTTACTATCTGCTACAATTCTATTTTCATACCTAGCTTTAGAGGATTTGATGAGGGATCTCAACTTTTTGTTGAGGCAGATAAGGGAGTTTTTACAGTCTTGGGACTTCACCTTATTCCGCATCAGTTTCCTCCTTCTGTTGTGGAGTTTGTTTATGGCAGGGGACAACCAGATTGGCTTCCTTTTTTTGGAGGAGAGCGTCTTGGTATGGTGAGGTATATGCATTTGTGTACTCATTCGTACAGTGCATTGGTGTATGATTCTGTGGTCATACAACTATTCTCCATTTGCAAGGGTGCCATGACATTAGCCACCTCTGTTTTTAGGAGCCCAAAGTTAGATTAGGAGAAGTTTTTCTTGGTGGTTACCTTTGCAGGGGTGTGGGAGGGATGTAGATTTCCAAGGTGTTTAATTTGTGGTCAAACCAGGAAAGAGTTGACTATTGGTGTAGAGCAACAGTTGCTCATGTTAGTAATGACCAGGTCAAGGATTTTGCTACCTCTAGTGGGGGTAAGAACAAGCTGGTCCAGGGCATTGGAATTAATGAATTCCAGGAAACGGGCAAGTGTATTGGTACATGAGTAATTTTCCCACTTAATGGAGGGGTAGTTGAAGTCGCCCAGTATGAGAGTGTTAGGTTGGATCCTAATATTCTCCAGGGTGCTTAGGAATATGGAGTGTGAGTCTTGTGACATGATTGGGGACCTATAGCAGGCTACAACCTGAATCACCGTCTTACCCAATGTTAGCTGCACCTGAAGTATCTCTGATGCATTATGTTGGGCTACAAGTCTGGAGGTGTGCACATCCTTTATGAATATGGAATCACCACCACCTTTGCAGCTTCAGTCCAAGTTCTGGGGTCGAAAGGTGTGGAATGAGTTATAGCCTGGTAGTGCATGGGTGCTTTCTGTTGCCTTGAACCAGGTCTCTGTTACAGCACAAATGTCGATATTCTCTATTTTAAGGAGTGCTTCAAGCAAGTGCATTTTGAGATTTAGACTTCTAGCGTTGAGCGGCATGACCCTCAGGTTCCATTTGTTTGTAGCTGTTATGGTGGCAATTTGATCTTTGGAACACTGCCTAAAAAAGGCATTATAGGGGTGGCAAGAGCTTTGGCCAGTATCTGAAGCCCAGGGATGACAGATGTAGGCTACCTCTGTCAAAGCATTGAGGTCTGTCAATCATGTCATCCCAGGCAGACATATACTGGATTCCCTCAGAATGACACCAGAAACTTAGCCAATTGTTGAAATCAATAATTTTCTGCTTGTACTGTGGTATCATTCTGGGTGATGGTAGGATGCTGCTCAGGGCTAGGGTCATACCCACATGGGCTACATAATCTGTGAGCTCCTCCATGTCTCTTTTCATGTAGTCCAGGGAGGTATGTCTCAGTTCATTCACACCCACATGTACAATGACAGAGTCATATTTGTACCTGTTGTTGAGGGACCTGAGTGCATGCGTTATGTGGCAGCTCCTGGCACCTGACAGGCAGCTGACTGTTACTTTCTCCTTTTTCAACCTAGTGAGTGGGACATCAGTGCGCCTCACTATAGAGTCACCTAGGACTAGTGTGTTGGGCATGCTGTTTTGCCTTAGGAGCTTTGGTTGAGTGGCACACTGTTTAGGAGAGTTATGTGTCTCTTGATTAGTGTTGTGTTGTGGTGGTCGAGTGAGTTTCTGACTTGGAGGTCCCTGCTGTTTGGGTAGATTTTTATTGAGAGCCTCCACAAAGGTGGGTGTGTGGTTTGTGATTTTTATGTGAAGGAAGTGCTGGTGTGTGTTCTGGAAGGCTGTGTTCCATGTGGTGTGGTACAAGTGTTGACCTTCTACTCTTGACCAGCTATTCCTATCTTGTCTCGAGAATGCGTGGCTTCCAGTTTGGATATATAAGTGCATCTCTTGGTAGTCTAAGTGTTGGGAGGTAAGAGGAAAGGGTTGTCTGTGTACATGAGGCAGTTGCTACATTGCCTCAGGATGCCCAAGTTCACCAGGTTAATAGGAGAAAACATATGGAACTGACCTTTAGACATGCCTGGAGGGCTGGGCATTAATAATAGATACTGGAGCTGTTTCCTTGTAGAATGTTTAGTGTTGGTAGCACATTTGTGTGCTACAATAATTGCTACAAGAAGTCTGGTAAAGTGCTAGACTAATAAGCTAGTAAAAGTGCAGGAGTGGAGAGAACTAGCAGATCTAAGGGAAAATTTGAAAAGCAGCCTTTGGCACCACTCAGAAGCTTACAAACAGTCCTGGATATAGCAAGTTTGTATCTGGACTAGACTAGTTACAGGAAAGGTGGGAAACAGGTGCAAATGCGGGCTTTTAAACTAGAAAGTTGAAAAAACTGCCCAAATGGCCAAAAACTACAATTTCTGGGCCAGAAACCACTCCTCTTGTGGTAAATAGACTACCTAGTGCTTACCACTTCCACTGATAAGCTAGAAAGCTTCCTTCCAACACAGAAAGCTTTGGGGTCTCAGAAGCTTACATACAGTCCTGGATACAGCAAATCTGTATCTGGACTAGACTAGTTACATGAGTAGTGGGAAACAAGCTCAAATCTGGGCTTTTAAACCAGAAAAGTTGAAAGAGATGGAAAAACTGCCCAAACGGCCAATAACTACAATTTCTGGGCCAGAAACCACTCCTCTTGTGGTAGATAGGCTACTTAGTGCTTACCACTCCCACTGATAAGCTAGAAGGCTTCTTTCTAACAAGGAAAGGCTTGGGGGGCTCAAAAGCTTACAAACAGTACTGAAAACAGCAAATCTGTATCTGGACTAGACTACTTACAGTAAAGGTGGGAAACAAGCGCAAAGGCAGGCTTTTAAATCAGAAAGTTGAAAGCGATGAAAAAATACTGCCCAAATGGCCAATAAACTACAATTTCTGGGCCAGAAACCAGTCCTCTTGTGGTAGATAGGCTACCTAGAGCTTACAACTCCCACTGATAAGCTAGAAGTCTTCTCTCTAACATGGAAAGGCTTGGGGGGCTCAGAAGCTCACAAACAGTCTTGGATACAGCAAATCTGTATTTGGACTAGACTAGTTACAGGAAAAGTGGGAAACAAGCTCAAACACAGGCGTTTAAACCAGAAAAGTTGAGAGAGATGGAAAAATTGCCCAAACGACCAATAACTACAATTTCTGGGCTAGAAACCACTCCTCTTGTGGTAGATAGTCTACTTAGTGCTTACCACTCCCACTGATAAGCTAGAAGGCTTCACTCTAACACAGAAAGGATTGGGGGGCTCAAAAGCTTACAACCAGTCCTGGATACAGCAAATCTGTATCTGGACTAGAATAGTTACAGTAAAGGTGGGAAACAAGCGCAAAGGCAGGCTTTTAAATCAGAAAGTTGAAAGCGATGAAACAATACTACTCAAACGGCCAATAACTACAATTTCTGTGCCAGAAACCACTTCTTTTGTGATAGATAGGCCACCTAGTGCTTACCTCTCCCACTGATAAACTAGAAGGCTTCCCTCCAACACAGAAAGGCTTGGGGGCTCAGAACTCAGAAGCTTACAAACAGTCTTGGAAACAGAACATTTGTATCTGGACTAGACTAGTAACAGGAAAAGCAGGAAACAAGCTTAGAATTTTTTTTTACTGGATAGAAGCTAAAACAGAACTAAAAACAATTCAAGTGCAGTGCAAGCTAGCACACGAGTGTGTAGCAATATTAGAGCAATTACAGTTTAAATGCAATTTATTCAAACTGTATTCTGAACTGAATTCAATTATTGTTTTATTCAACTTTGAACTGCTAAAACGTGCCAAAAAATATACTTAACAGCTGAGAAGCACACTCAGTCAAAACACAAGGAGGTTCTAGCAAAACTTTTTTTTTTTTTTTTTTTAGTAAAGTGGAAAGGGAGGAAGCAGGAACAGAAGATAATTCAAGGTTAAGAACCTGAGTGGGTTAGCCTTCTCAAATGTTTTCTCTGTATTAGGTAGAATGAGCTAATGACACTAGACTGGGAGGAGTGTCCCAGATCAAATTTACAGTATGGGCGGGCAACTGAAAGCCACCAAACTATTACAGCTACTAGCTATAGCCACTAAAAACAGATAAAGGAGTAATGAGACTCTAGAGAATGCTTTTAAATGCAAACATATCAGTTATATGATACCTGACTAGGACACAGAAACCTCAAATAAATCCACAGAAAAGCATAGATAGAGCACTCACAAACAGGAAATACAACTCTCAGTATGAAAAAGCAGTTTACGCAAATGCAGTGAAAGAGTAAAAAAAGCTTTATGGCAGTGCAAAATGTAGTAGAGTAGTTGTATGGCACAATTACAAGTGTTAAAGAAGTGCAATCCAATCAAATAAATGTAAGAAATAACTTATTCTGCTCTTGGAATCTAAAGGAATTTCTGCTTTGTCCAAGTGATGAATCATCATTCCACAGCATGGTAAATACAAGCACAGCACTTTGCAGACACAGGTTTTATATACCAGTTTATATACCATATATATGATATAAAGAAAAAAGATGAGAAGAATGTGCTATTTAAGCACCTTAAAAAGAGGCCCAAGTATAAATTTAAGTTTATGGCCATTGACCAGGTAGATTTAGGGCAACGGAATTGGCCAAGTGAAGATAATTTAGAGTTTCTTGATCTTAGATGGCAGGTGAGGACAAATGCAACAGTATATCCTGGTCTTAATAAGAACACATCACTTAGCAGTAAATCGGGTTATTGTTGAGAAATTTTATTAGGATATATTTTAACTACATAAACATGTGTATATTATATGTCATTTTTATGCTTTGTAATTCTTATTTTTATGTTGTTTTAAAAGTGTGCTATTATCATGGGAAAAGGAAGGTTCACTATAGTTGGCATTGATTTGGTGTTGTATATTATATGTTTTTTTAATTGGATAAACTTAATTATGAGGATGGGGTTAGGGTATATTTAATCCAAACATTTGAATATAGTTATTGCTCTGAAGAAGTCCTATATATTGCTGGATGAAAGCGCTTAACCTGTTAATAACTTTGGTGTTGTAGTAATTTGTAGTTATTTGCATTCCAGTGCTTTGAAGTCTTTTTCTGTTTTTTTTGTGAGTTTTTTGGTTTGCTAGTGGTGGATTTGTATTGTGGCTTTCATTCAGCATTGGCAGTGTTGATATTCTTTCATGCAAAAAGTCTCTGCTATAACACATATGAGGCACCTTTCTTTCATTATGCTACTTAACTTTAGTTAAAGTACCATTCTAGGGGTAAGCCCCAGGTACCTGTTTACCTAGCTACTGCTTTCACTGATGAATATGTTTTTTTACTCAGTTTTAGATGTCTTTGCTACAGGTATCTTCTTCTCATGTCATCTACTGATGCCTCTTTACTGAACTAAGAATCTATCCTTTTTCCCCCTTTGAATGTGAATCCTTGGCCAAGTGATAATTGATCCAGACAATCGCATGCATTCAAATACATATATATTTTTTAAGCTGCCACTACACTTAAACCAAAATCAGTTATGTGGAGCATAAGGTAAATAATAATTGCCTGAAAATCTTCTATTGGGATTGAAATCCCTGCAGGTAGAAGAACACATCCAGTTTCCTACTAAATACAATTTACCGTGAGTTTGTGATAACACTACACTAGTTATGTTGCTGTGGGGTGACATCCTGACACTGAACTGATTAATCTTTTTTCACAGGTAAATGCTATGGTAGGTGAACTCAGGGGCTTTCACTTACACTGCATTAATCTGTATGTGAAGGGCAGCATGCCATTGTCAATGAATTATTGTAATATCCAACTAATTGTACTGACAAGTAAACAAACATTGCTTTTTTTGAAATGTGTTCATGGATCAACAATGTCCATACATCAGAATAATATCTTCACCATAACTGAAAAGTTTTGTCTTATATCAGAATAGCATCATAACCATAAATGAAAAGTTTTGTCTTTATTTTATTCAACTAGCTGCTGATGAAAAAGAACCAGCTTGCAGTTTTATAGAAGAAGGATGGTTTGATGGGTGTAAAACTCAATTGTATACACAGCAATTTGGAAGTATGTTTCTTATAATATCCCCTAGGCATTGCTGTCAAAGTTCATGTAATACTCCATCCATCAAAGAGAGGAAAAGTCTCATAAAAGCCCATCACACACATATAAAACAGTTGCTTAAAGAGATAGTGTGCAAGATTTGCAGATATGTGTTTAGTGTTATATTTTAGTCACGGCATGTTGGAAAATTGGGACATTAACAAATATATAATGCTTAAAATGTGAATTAAAGTTTTAAATGCATTTTAAGGTGTGGACTAATGTGTTTGCAGTACTGTTATAAGTTATACAGTTATACATTTCAAAATATTACCTTGTCATAGTTATCTGTCAGATACAAAATATGTTACTAACATTGGTAAGTTATTCATCTTTATATCCTGTTTTAATGTGTACTGAATTCAGAAGTGGCCGAGATAGAGACAGGGACTGCATTATTTGCCTTAACAACATTTGCACTAAAACATTATTAAATACAGAGACTGGACCTTCAATTCAGTGTGTCTTTCCTGATAGACTTCTGTGCAGTAATGGCATTTTCTCTTCCCACATATTCTGAGTCACTGCAGAAGCATAGATGGACATACCTTTGTCATATTTAAACAGATCAAAAATAAATAAAACATACTCAACTGAGCAGAGGAGAGGCAATGACTTAAGACACATTCTAGATTGCTTTTCAAATGTGCGTATCAGTTGAAGGGAATTAAGGACTTTAAGGCAAACACCTTAAAACCCAGTTATTTATCCAGTTCTTTGTGTGAGTGTTTCATTAATCTAGGAAGATATCATATGGCATTTTCATAACCGCAGTACAGCATACGAGTACAACTTTCACACAAAGTCAATATATCCAGTTTACCTGTGACCTGTCCCTGGGACTACTAGTTTACAGCAGAGCTGAATGATAATATCTAACAGAAGGATGGAGCAGCATAAACTCCATCTGTCTCCACTGGCTAGCTTGCTGTACCTAGCTCCTGGTGTGAACTTAAAAAAATTCTCAGATCACATTAATGTGAGGGCATGGAAGACACACAGATAGCAGACTCTAAAACTTGATGTAGCCCACCATATATTGATACTATTAATTCCATATTAGCGCTCATCTGAACATAGATCATTATATGAATATTGCCTATTCTGGACAGTTTGACAAGATGTTCCAGCTGGCTTGGAAGCTTTACAAGTCTCCAAGGAACCTAATTTAGAATACTTTTTCACTAGTTTCTTTAAACCATGCAAATGGCTTTCTTTCTGCTTAAAGGAGCTATTTAAGTATTTGTTCAAGCTTTCTGACCAAAAGTAGATAAAAGTACAGATTCTAAACTTTAAAAAACATAAGTACACTAGAATCATAACAATACTGTTTTGCAAGGAATCAGTTGCAGACATATTATTGCATTTGCAGTATAGAAAAGTAGTACATATGTGGTCCTGTCATACAGCATGCATGCAAGCAGTCACCTATGCTAGTCCTGAAAATATTTAGTTATATTCAGGGGCCTAACATTCATTAGCTATGTCCTATATGATACGAATAATTGGTACTTACGTATTATCGCAACCATTTTTTTATGGTCACGAAATTCACATACTACAAGTGAAACAAGGCCATTTAAGACTCAGAAATGACCTCAGTGTTTTCTACTGCTGCATTACATTGCTTAACTATCAGGAGCTGAGTACACTGTAGACATTCGCAGGTAGTTTACATCAGCAGTTACACAGTGTAAACATTTCCGATGTAGCACTGCTGCCATTACCTGTCATCGCAAGCAAGTTCCAAAGCTGCCATCATTCTTCCCATTTTTTTTCCTTTCACCTTTACTGTTTACCGCAAGCAAGGCTGACCACAAGTCAGATGGCAGGGACCTAATTCAACATACCAGCTTTAATTATGAACAGGAAAGGAAGTACGCAGTGGCAAAGTAACAGCCATACACCTTATGTGGGGTGCGTCTGTGAAGGGGATCAAGTCTGAAAAGAAACGCACACCGTTACTGACAGCACTAGTTGTTCATGAGTCGGAATAGTAACTTTTCGTGAAGTCTTTCATACCTTGTGGTCTGCATTTATTTGCTAATAAATCACATTTGTTAAATGTAACTGACGCAATAGAGGGACACTTTCTTAAACTTGCTCTTACACCCTTTTTACAATCCTACAGAATTTGGTGCGTACGATGCCAGCCATGACAATTAAAGTGTGCATCTGTAAGGCACGCAAATCAGAAAGAGGATTTTTAAATTTTCTGCTCTTCCTGAGGGTAACCCACACTTTTTCGTGAGCAGTAAGGACTTTCAATAACACTTTACAGTGTTGCATGGCTTCATTTCACTTAGAGTATGCTATTTTCGCAACCGCAAAAATCTGGTTGCAATAATACGTAAGTACCCAATAATTTAATATAAAATATATGTTTCTAAAATCTACTAGGCAAAATATGAAATCTTCTGCATGGATTTTATAGGCATAATTTTGATATAATTATATAACAGTCTAGAGCTATTTTATTTACATGTGATATCTTTGCAGTGATCTACTGAAATATGCACATTTTCCAAAAAAGGAATTTCAGCAAAAGAATTCAAGCAATTGTTTAGTACAGCTGTCTGTATATTGTGCCTCAGAAGAAGACAGTTTGCTTTTCTCAAATAAGTTTATACCTAATTGTGTTCATCTCTCCATCCTGTGAATGTGTTGAATAGTGTGCTCCATCTGATTGTCCATTTGCTGGTCTGGCTCCTCCCTTTTAATTGGCAACAGATACTTATAATTTAGTGGGAATGCCTTTCCCATTTCAGTATCTGGCAATGCTTAAGCAGGCAGGGTATGTACAAATGAAGTGGCTGTTTTTGTCACCTGATAGGTTCTAGTACAGCATAACTGAAAGGAAAACACAACTTTTATGAAAATTTTGTTATCATCCTGTCACTATTGTGGCTTCACGAGCTCATGAAACAGAAACAGCACATGAGAACATAGAATTTTATATATCCTTCCTAAGTCTAGAATTAACCATAACTACAAACGTTTAATTAATATACATTCTTGCTACTTCATGAACCATAGTTTATAATTTGTCTCGGTTAACAGTTGTTGTATGTTGTAGGATGAAATTATTATTCATGAAATAATTAAATGAATAATAAATGCAATATACCATAAGAACACTATAGCCTTCTATGCAGGCCAGTGCACCTTTACCAATGCCTGGAGTACTCATTAGCTCTCATTAGCATCTATCAGTCAATTTCATCACTCCTAAATCTGATCTACCTCTTCACTGTAAACCTAAGACTCCTCTCCCCACAAAGGACAGGATGGTTTCTTTACTTAGTGATCTTTTTTTTTCAAAAAAATTTTTATTTTTCAAATACAGTTGAATAAATTCCATAGTATTTGTATATAGCATCTTAAATAACTATGTACACTAAGAGACAAACTTCAGCAAAATTGACAAACTATAAAGCAAAATCTCCTCAGGCACAAACCAGCAGACGAAAAAAAGGGAATAAACTCTTTAATTAAAGAGTTTATTCCCTTTTTTTCGTCTGCTGGTTTGTGCCTGAGGAGATTTAACTATGTACACTATTTATATCAGCCTCACACTATAACAGAGCTCAATATATACAATTACTTTATAGGTATAACAATCCAGTTATCAGAGTACATCTGTCCAGTTATTGTAAAGTGTCAATCAATGATAAGACTTTTTTCCATGGATTGTTAATAAATGGTTTAGGATGAATCCTTAATTTTTAATTTTAATTTCCAACAATGCTATAGTCTTCAATAAGCTGTAGAAGTCTTCCAAAGTCAGTATTGTGTTTGTATTCCATCTTCTTGTTATACACTTCCTTGAGATTGCAAGTATTGTCCATACTAGATACATATTTGACTCATTCAAATGAGGATCGTCATATGCATTTAATAATACTAGAGCTTTAGATAAGTTAAAATATTCATTAAATAAAGATTGTAAAAAGTTTTTAATACTATTCTAAAATGGCTCAGTTTTAACACAGTCGAAAAAATGTGATTCCAATCTGCATTTTGTATTTGCTCACACCTCCAACATATTCCCTTTGTGGAAGAATTAATTTTACTAATTCTATCTGGAGTTAAGAATGCTCTGTGCAAGCAATTCCAATTAAAATGGATGTTTTATTGATAATAAAATATTTGATTTAATTTCTTCAGTTAGCTGTAATGAGTGTCCTTTTGTTATATAATTCCAATATGAGGATTTGGGTGTATCTTGTAAAATTTTGAAATGCTATTTCCCATGTCGCAATCATTATATATGATTTCATATAGGTATTTTGTACATTTAATTATTTCTTTAAATGAAGAATTACTAATTATTCTGCATCAATCTTGCAAATATTTCAGAATGTTTTGCATAGTTAGCCAATCTTGTTGTGGAATTTTGTATGTTGTTTCTATTGTTTGCATATCCAGAACTTTTAGTTCTTTGATACATTGAAACCAACAAACAAATCCCTTCTATTCCCAGGAATTAATTATTTCTCTGTATATTTTATGTGGATAGCTCTTTGTAACTATGAATGGTGTTAAAAGATCAAACCAGATTTTTAAATCTATATTTGCATTAATCATTTTCCTAAATTAGTCAATGTAATAATTAATCATATGAGTTTTAGTGGTCTTAGTTATGTTGTAGTCCATACTGATACATAATATGTGCCATGGCAAATTGTTTTTATCTGTTATTTGATTTTTTCATTTATTGATATTACAGTTAGTAATTCTTTCCAATTTGCAGAATAATTTGGACTTATCCAATCTGAGATTGTTTTAGATATTGATGCTTTAATTTGCAGAATAATTTGGACTTATCCAATCTGAGATTGTTTTAGATATTGATGCTTTTATATATGTTTCTATATCAGGAAAGCTTAATACTCCCTGTTTCCATGGTCTGATATGATGCATTGAAGTTATTCTGTTTCTTTTGGGAAACCATAAAAATCTTATGAGGCATGAGTTTATTTCTTTGAGTATATTGCTTTCTGGTAACAGTTGTATTGCCAAAGCTATGTATAGAATCTTGGGTAGTAAAACCATTTTTATTAACTGTAGTCTATCTTCAAATGTTAATATTATTTTGTTCCACTTTTCCACAGAAATTTTAATTGTATTGATGATATTATTGTAGTTTTTGAGACTAATTCATTATTATCTTTGCATAACTCAACTCCTAGATATTTTAAGGTAGATTCTTCTTTCCTCTATAATGTGATTCCTCTTCAGCTGTAATTATTATTTTTTTATTTATTTTCAAATAAAAACTTTGATTTTGATTTATTGAAATGGAGTCCCGAAATCCTGTAAAATGTGTCAATTAAAATGTCTAATTCTTCTAGTGTCTCTTTTGTATTGGATAATGTTAATAATATGCCATCAGCAAAGAGCATTACTTTAGAATTGTATTGCTCATAAACATCTACTCCTTTAATTTTTGCATTGTTACGTACTGAATCTGCCAATATTTCAATAGCCAAAGCAAATAGAATCAGTAACATGAGACATTCTTGTTTAGTACCCTTTGTTATATGTATAGATTCAGAGGTGAAAGTACCTATTTTAACATATGCTAAATTATTTGTATATATATTCTTTAGTAGATGAACAAAGGAAGGAGGAAATTCAAATAACACAAGAATTTTGAATAAATAGTCCCAATTTAGGGAATCAAAGGCTTTCTCTATATCTAAGCCAATTATGAGAATTTCTTTATTTTCTTTATCAACATAATCTATAAGAGAAATTATCCTTTTAATATTGTCATGTGTGTGTCTATGATATATAAATCCAGTTTGATCTTTATTTGTTGTTTTGACTAGTGGTATTTTTATTCTGTTAGTTAATACTGTCATAAATATCTTATAGTCATTATTTAATAATGATATAGGTCTATATGAGTTACAGATGTTTGGGGATTTGTTTTCCTTTAGGATTGGTGTGATTAAGGAATATCTCCAAGAGGGTGGTATTAAAGTTTGTGACTGAATTTCTAATAGAATTTTATGAAAGAGGGATTGTATCTTTGAAGGAAAAAGTTTATATATTTCCATAATTATGCCATCTATACCTGGAGCTTTATTATTTTTACCCTCTTTTATTGTATCTGTAATTTCTTTGTAGGATATGGGTGCTTGCAGATCTAATTTTAATTTTTCTGCTATTTTTTAATATTAGAACATTTTTCATCTAGATTTTAATTCATTGATATGTATATTTTCTTTTTGGAAATGTTCCATATATTGATTTCAATAGGCATCAAGAATGTCACCTATATCCAGGACATTTTCCCCTTTCTTTTTGTGGAAGATAATTTTAATGTTATTAGCTTTTGATTGCATTTTGATTCTTGTGGATAAATTATGTAGATATTTGGTAGAAGTGGCCAAGGTATTAATTTTTAGTTTTTCTAAAGCTAAACTAGTTTTATGTGTTAGAATTTCATTATATTTATTGTTTAGTACTTTTGCTTTCTTTTTCATCTCCAAATGATTTTGATTTTTTCAGCTTTTACTGACAAAAGTTTGGATTATAGATGTAATAATTCAGAATCCCATTCTCTGATTTTTTTATACTAAGTTAGAGTTTTACCATATATGTAAGCTTTTAATGAGTCCCATATCATTATTTTATGTATCTCTGTGGTGTAATTAATATCTAAGAATTGTAATTCAGATAATAACCAGGGTTTGAACTCTTTAATTTTAGTTATATATGATGGAATTCTGGAGTTAAAGATTAATGGTTTGTACCCATTTTGACGTTTTAGTATCAATGAATTGTGGTCAATAAAGGGGCAGGGAGTGATTGAGAAATTAATGATTTTAGAGTGTAAGTCATGGGCAGCAAATATTTTATCTTTTCTAGTTTGGGTACCAAATCTGTGATCTTGACTGGAAAACAACAAAGATTTATCTTCTTTAAATTTGAAAGTATCTACAAGATGAAATGATTCTACCCACTTGTTTAAAGCTTTTGATAAAAGCAGATGTATGCAGCGGTCTTTTATTTGTAGTTTCAGAAATATCAAATATACAGTTGAAATCTCTTCCAAATATTAAGTTGCCTTTATAGTGTTTTTAACAGTTCCTGAGCCAATGTCTGGGAACGAGTATAGATTGGCTAGGGCCCATAGTCAGTTATTATATTTAACTATTACTAATGCCATAAGATCTTCTTTATCTTCATACTTATAAATGATTTCTGGGTTAATCACATTTTTTTCCATAAAATTGTTACCCCTTTTGTCTTTGTTTTATAAGTGGATTGCACCAATGTCATATATTCCTTAGGATTCCATTTGTAATTGTCATTTCTTTTGAAATGAGTTTCGTGAAGAAAGACAATTTGTGCTTTGTTCAGTTTTAAATATTTCAGTAGATTTGATCTCTTGCTAGGATTGTTTAAGCCATTGGTATTTAAAGATAATGAAGTTAAATCCATCTTAGTTTATTTAGACTATGTATTTTTTTATTTATTTTGAATATTAAACATGTTCCTCTGATAACTATAAAGTATATGTTTAAGCTTTTAAATGAAATTATCAGTTTTATACGTTGAGTGTTTACCAATAAAGTAATGTTTTGGTCAGGCATACTAAAAATGTTTTTGTGAAATAGCAAATTTAAATTAATAAATGTTAACAAAACTAACATCTGCACTAGCCATGGAATGAAAAATCATTCCTAGTCTGATGGATAAACCTAAGTCCATCAAATTATCACTCATACCTTGACAATCTAGAACATCTGAGCTCCATAAACAGAATTATTATATGGAGAATATATGTAATAGGAATAAGCAATATTTATATTATTTTGAACAGATATAGTACTATTGTTGATTAGACAGAATTATAATACAATATAAATGTCTACTTATTGTATAAACAATTAATATTTACATGAAAGATAGATGACAAGCAATTCAATCATAGTAAAGTAGGATGCATCATACATAAAACCTCAGTAAAAGATTATAGCACACAGTTATTTAACATATTCACCCTTATTGATTAAGTCTTTCAAAATATATTACTTAAAATAAATAGATGGTAATAATATTTATACCTAATGTTTATAATACAATGTATTTTACTAGCTATATCAAACGTTATATTTCATTGTTTGCCAGCATTCAAGTAATCACTTTGTTGCTAACTTACTTAAAGCATTGGTTTTATGTGAACATTGATGAAACTTATTGCATCTTAATTACCAGTGCATCCCTTTCCCCCCGTTTCCTACACATAAGGATTTTCATATCTGTCATTTCTTATTATAAAAATGAGTGAAATTATAGGTTAAAATCAACAAATTCGCTTATTGTGATTAATGATTACACATTCCCTTTCCATATTCATAAATTGCTATTTTATGGCATATACTGAAAGTTTTTAGATTTAAATGGCAACATTCTATTTTGTACACTCAGCAAAGGTTAAACTGAGTGATTATTGTCAATTTAATACTATTTGTTCAGAATGTGATTGTTACATTCTGTGACATTCCTAGTTCAGACTTCTATTATTTCCCTTGAACAACTTTGCCATTTTGATGTAATGTATAAAATATTAGTTACCTCAGTAACAGTTAAGTATTATGCATGGTCAAGATGTGTTACAAAACCACAATTCAAGTTAAAGCAATTATATGACTAGTTATGCACATTTACTTATATGAGAAAATTATCATGCTTCCCCTTGATGTTCAATATAGTGTATGTCATTTATGACAAGTTAAAACAGTAGTGTTATTATACGCAAGCCCATGTTATTAAACTGAGTGCCTGTTGCCAATTTAATACTATTTGTTCAGAATATGATTGTTACATTCTGTGACATTTCCAAGTTCAGGCTTCTGTTGATTCTCTTGAACAACTTTGCCAGTTTGGTGTCATGTATAAAACATTAGTTATCTTGGTAACTGATTAAGTATTATATATGGGCAAGCTGGGTTACAAAAACTACAATTCACGTTAAAGTAATTACATGACTTGTTATGCATATTGACTTATATAAGAAAATCATCATGCTTCTCCTTGATGTTCAATGTAGTGTATGTCATTTATGGCAAGTTAAGACAGTAGTGTTATTATACACAAGCCCATGTTATTAAATCCTGTCTTTAATATCTAAATTCAGCAGACTGTTTCATCTTATATGATGATTATATATTTTATGTCTACATTTACTAACATCATACATTACATAACTAGTGTGTGTGTGTGTGTGTGTGTGTGTGTGTGTGTGTATGAGTGTGTGTGTGTGTGTGTGTGTGTGTGCATGTGTGTGCATGTGTGTGTGTGTGTGTGTGTGTGTGTGTGTGTGTGTGTGTGTGTGTGTGTGTGTGTGTTTTGGCTGTTGCTTAGTTATTTGAAAAAACACAAGCTGTAATGTTTATTCTTATTATTAGCTCCTTCCAAGCATGTTTATACAGTCCATAGACTTTAAATTATGAGACCCTTCTAGTTTCTTATTTGTTATAAGTATATTTCCATCCTTACATACACACATATCAGTACTTCAAGCACGAACAATAATGCCCATCCAGTTTTGCCAGAATACCATTCATGAATTCATGTGGTGTGTTTCCAGGCTGTTCTTAAAATATCCAAACCAATATTTGTCCTGTTCCATTTTACCATGCATTATGCAGTGGCCACTCTGCCAGTGAACCACTCATCACACCCTCCATTCCCACAGATATTTCCATGAAGGAAATCTGATGACTCTCTAGCACTTCCCAGCAACCCCAAACACCCCTACAATCAGCTATCCCCATATGCCCAATGCGTCCAAACAAGCTCACCTCCCAGACCATTGCAAAGGGTACTGTACAAGATCAAGTGCACTTAGTCTTTCACAATAACTCATATTTCAACTCTTATGTAAGTTATTAATGTGTTTGGACCAAAATACATTTTAAATATAAAATTGCGCTTATTATTTTATTATTTTTTTTTTTATCAAGAGTCAACTTAATGAGCTAAACGAAGTGTTGGGAGACCATCAATATGTGTACATGTGGTTTAAATCAGCCCTTTTATTTTTATATATATATATATATATATATATATATATATATATATATATATATATATTTTTTTTTTTTAAGCCAAAAATGTCATTGCCGAGAATCATCTCGGAGGCTCCTCAGGGCCGTTAAGCATTATTGTCACTCTGTCTCCATTGCCATAGCAACCTGTGAGTGTCTGTTTCTGTTAGTGTGTCTGTGTACTGCATACCAGAGGCTTGTGATGCACCTGAAGCAAGGCTTTACTTCACTGCAACTTCAAGCCTAAATTCCCTCCCTTTCAGTGAGGCAGCAGTCAGGAAGAGAACAGAGAGCAAACATATAAAAAAAAAAACCTCCTACCAAGCCGCCACAACAAGAGACAACACCCTCCTCCAGCTCTCCCACCTCTCACTCTGCAGACATACAAACCATTCTCTGCCAAAATATTCCAAATCACAGTTCTATCCACCCTCTTCCCCTGGATTCAGGCAAATACACCAAATGTCTCTTCCTAATTCACAAGCATCAGTAAACCTCGATCACAAGCCACAACCCACAGCTTTCCAGAGACAAAAATGGCAACATACAACAACTGCCAGACACAGCTGCATCCACATACACCATTTCAGGCTTAATGAAACAGCACTCAAAACTATGATACCTGCCATAATTGATATTAACTATGTTTAGACAGAATAATAATGACATTTGTACTAGCTGCCAGACATGGCTGCATCCACGCACACCATATCAGGATTGATCAAACAGCACTCATAGCTGTGTACTAAGAGCTTGCTACTATTATTTAACCAGGATATACATAACATTTCTAAATCATACTTTAACTGAAGAAGACATTAGTCTCCATGACAGCAGTTTTTTTCAAAACACTACTGTTACTGCTATTATATATGATGTTAATTTGTTACATTTAGTCTGCACTTTGATGAATGGTACCTTGCTGAATTAGTTAATTAATTACTTAAATTATTATAAGTAAAATCAATGAAAAATGAACAAGATAAGTATTCATTGAGTTCAAGTAAGGGAATAGAAACTTCTATGTTTGTATTACATGTTGCTTTGTTTGGCTTATATATAATGTAAATAGTAACTCATCTTGACCTACCTTTGTTTGTGAAGAATTATTGGACTCTTAGAACATTCTGAATAAATCATTATTGTTTCTCAGTTGTTTAAGAAACCCTTCTTTTTTAAATAAAAACAGATGACAAGTGATGTACCATATTAGTTGATACTTTGAGAGATGTAGTTGGAAGACTTATATTTTTTGGGACAGCTATCTTGGAATCAGTTTTTTGTTTATTCTTTCTAGCATCAGTCCAAGGATTTGTTTCCATTTCTTCTGGGATAGACACTGTGTTGTTTTTGATGAATGTAGTAATTTCTTCTAAGTCATTAAAGGTTCTAATCTCATTGGCAAAAAATATTTTTATCTTGGCTGGAAAGGCCAGCTGTGCTTTAATGTTTTGTTTCAACAATTTTATTATTGGCCAGACTTTTTTCCTTTGTTCTAGTATTCTGGAAGAGTAATCATTGTTAAACCTTATCAGGCTTTGATTGTATTTTAAGAGTGATTTTCTCCAAGCAGATTATAACATTAGTTCCTTGTCCAGAAATGAAATACATTTTATAACTATGGATTTAGGTGGAGTATTTGTTGAGTTAGAAGCAGATTTCCTCAGTGCTCTGTGCACCCTTTCAATTCCAAATGAAAGTCCCTCTTCCAAGTCTAAAAATTCATGAATCCAGGTTGTTATGAATGAAATAATATCTTCAGCTTTAATGTTTTCAGGCAGACCAAAGATCCTTATGTTGTTTCTCCTTTCCCTGTTTTCTAAGTCATCTATTTTGATAAGCAGCCATGTATTCTGTTTAAGCAGAAATTCTTTTTGGAATTCTTCCTCTTGAGTCTCCCTTCAATGTCATTTAGATAAGTCTCTATATTTGTTATTTTTGTATGGTGTTGCTGTAATAGTTCCTTAAGAGTATCAGTCTGTTTTTGAGAATTTAATTTGAGGTTTTCTAAGTCATTTTTAAAGACATTTTTTCTTCAAAGATAGTTCTTGTAAGGTAGATGTCATCAATTCCAGTTCTTCTTTCAAAGCAGCATCTGGATGAGAATTCCTTGAGTCGTTCATATTCAGTGACTCAATATATCTCCAAGTTACTTGACAGGAATATTTTTGTATATCTCCACCAAAATTGATATTTATGTATTTTTGTAGTTTATCTGTAGTTTTTTGATGTTTTAAACTTGAAAATAATACATTTTTCCTGTATTATTATACTAGTTTATGGAGCTCTCAAAATTCACTGCTCTCAGTTGGCCATCTAGACTCTGCCCCCATTACTTAGTGATCTTTTTCCACTTCAAGCATATTCTCCATAGAACAGTACAGGCCAGCTATGTTGATTCACTGCACATAATCTGTGTCTTAATGGGGTCCTAGACACATTTTTGGGTCCTCCATCTGTTAGTCTTAGTGAATTTGGAGACTGCATGAACTCAGTACTTTCTGAAGTTAGCTAACCTCTTCAGTAATCTGTTGTTTCACTATTCAGCAGAATATACTTTGCACTGCAATGAACATAAATGTTATCTTTCAGGTCAGACAATCAGGCCACATAACAGAACAGTTCCTAACAGATGGCTTCTTTATAAGTTAACTCTTCTCAATGGCTTTAGTACCAGATATTGGAAAATAATCTGGAAGATTACAACAAGCTGTCATGTATTCTGTGCTCCCTTTCAAACACCATGTCCAGCAAAATGTCATTATCAATCCTAAGAAATGTGATTGGTTAAGTGACAATGGTCTGAAAACAGTACATCTCAATGCCATGAGTATGAGAAACAAGCTTCACATGATTGACATTTGGCTGTTCATGTATCATCATGATATCTTAACTGTCTTTAAGACCTGTTAAAGCCTAGAATCAATAATTTAGAAATCTCTCTTCCAGGTTAGAGTACCTTCATACCAAGAAAGATCCATAAAGATTCATGAATGTTTCCTATTCTTTGTCATGGCAATCTTAATGTTTGTTTATCTCAACACAGATATCATAATCTGAAGAAATGGTGTCCATTCTGCGTAGTATAGAACTCAATACAGTAAAGCTGTTATTATAATCTTATTTATATGAAGCCAGGAAGAATGAATAAATGGCCAAAGAAACCAGTCACTGGCTCTCTACCAAAATAAAAACTGATTTCCTCAATATGGGCATCTTCAGCATCAATTGGAAATTATCAACAGACAGGTCTAGTCTCCCACCTTAGATTATGGTTTCACTAAGCCGAACACTCTCACAGCCAGGATAGGTAGAATCTTTGGCGCCAGAGCATTCTTGATTGAGCCTTTATGTCAAATTCAGAAAGTGTTGTCATATCAGGCACAATGACAGACTCCATCAGTGACCATATGATCACATTATTTGTGTAGGGTCAGACTGAAATGAAATCTAAGTACTGTTTCTTCAAAAGCACACAAAAATGTAAATCATTCACCTTCAAGCACATAATAAAGGTGGTTAACTGGACAGCCTTTATTAGCCTATCAGTAGATAGCACTTGATTACTACTGCTTAAACAGCATGAAAACTCTACATGAAGGAGTGATAGATCTAATAACCTACCTGGATTATCCATGATATTAATCTATAATGCCTCACAAAGATAACTTCTGGTTTATCATCATTCTAAACTTGAATACAATCATGATACATTTCTAATACTGTGCAACAAATTTAATAATATCATTTTGATTTGCAACAAGTTGTCTTCCTTCATTAATGTTACCTTCACGTCAATAAGAAGAAGTCATTTCAAAACAGCATTGACCAGCTAATAAAAGCTGGTCAGTAGCCAAACCTTCTTCCTCTCATAAGACAACCATCCTTTGTCTTTCAGGTCAGCAACAAGGACTGTTAGCTTGTTAAGCACTTCCGTGACTCCATTTTAAAAATGTTGACTCAAGGGTAGTTTGCTGTCTTCCATAAATCCTTTTCTCATGACTGTGTTAAGTGTTGTGCTGCTGATGATATCTAACAGCTCTAGGTGCCTTAACAGCTTTCAACGTCAATAGAACACTCCACAATCCTACACATTTTTTGAACTTGAAGTACATGTAGCAGATAAAGCTCATGTACTGCAAAGAATTATGATTATCTCAGGAATCATAAGCTTTTCCTATGTGTTCCTCAATTCAGACAATATACTCTCATGGGGAATTTCTTGGCATTAATGTCTTGAACACATAACATGCTAGTTACATCTGGAGACCCAGTCGTAATGCTCTGTGTTATGTGCAGTCACATTATGCACATGAGAAAAGAGAGAAAATCTTCAGTGTCCCAACCTCCATCTGCACCTATGTGGAGCAGCAGTAATGAACTGCAGCAACAATGAGTCTCAATGAAAAGCCTGAAGGAGAACAATGGAATAAACAGTCTGCAGTGAACAGAACCACTGAGTAAGGCTATCTATAGCCTGGGTAAAACTGACTTTGTCCAAAAGTTCAGAACTTCAGAATTTCAAAACAGATGGGTCAAGGAATGAATATAAAGTGAATTAGTCACTCTGATGCAATATGAAATCTTATGAGCAACATTTGCAAGATGGATTCTTATTTGGTAGCTACCCAACTAAAATTTGATCAGCTTGAGTTCACTTCAAGAAGCTTAAAGGATCTGGCCCATTATAAAACCATTTACTTTTAACCAGCAAATCTTATTATTAAGCAATGTAACCTATTTTTCATTCATGTGACAAGGCTAGCCACCCAGCAGTATGATTGTCACTGTTGAAATAACACCCCAATCCTGTGTGTAAAAATTGGAAAAAGGGGTTGTGGATGTATGGACATGTTTTTCATTTTGGATTCTAGTAACTAATTTTCGATGGTACTTGATATTATGGGTACTTGTGTGATATGAGTTAAAAACTACATTATGTTTTGTAATTAGATACTGTAAGAAATGTGCAATGAAATACTGCAGCAGTAAATTCTGACAACTACTGCTTCAGTAGCAGGTGATGATTTAACTGGAAAACTCATGACCAATGATGTACTACAGCTCCTTCTAGTTCTGTAGTTTACTGTAGTGCATTTACATATCTGAATCATACCACATATAAATTCCTATTTCATTTATTTTTACTGGTTTGCATCTGTTGTGCTACATTTACATATCTGTTTTTATGTATTGACTGTGGACTAATGATCTGCCAGAGATAATCTGTGAAAATAAAACTTGCTACTTCATAAATGAATTGTACTATGTTTTAAAGGGGTACATATTTTATATTACTTAATATCATTCAGTAGACATGCTGCAAGTGGATTGGACATGCTAAAACTGGCCCTAGGCATGAGTGCGTGCACATGTGTGTCTTCTGTGGAAGGTTGGGTGCTGGGCTGGAAATTCAATTCCGTAAAAGCTCCACTGTTAATCATGAGCGGACAAGGTGATCCTCTGTGGTGATCCCTAACCGAGAAAAGCCGAAAGAGAGAGATTGTTTATACTTATGAACATGCTGCAACAGCCAGGTGACTCTCCATTGGTGCTGGTTCTTAAAGCATTTGATCTCCTCCGCTGCTGCAGAGATAAGAGAAAAATAAAGTTGCTTATTCATCCTAACTAACTCTGTAAATATCTTTTGTATAGTATGTTAGCAATTGTTCTGGAGCTTTTATCCTCCGGCCTCCACTGAAAATGGACAGCTCTGTCCAGTCGGACCTTCCCAGTAAACAGATGTAAAATAAATAAAAATAAATAAATAATGATTCTGTGCACATTACTGCTGAAAGCAATTCAGTATTTGTAAATTCTACTTATTAATAATTTTTATAAGAGTTGTGGACACCTCCCACCCCCTTCCATGTTTAATTTCCTGAAGCAGTCCACTGCCTTGTTGTTGGGATATGCCATGTGTTACTGTGTCAGTGGGTGACAGGGGCTTGGGGAAGTATTTTCTGTAAAAGTATTGCAAACTTGAGAAGGTATCCACATTCTGGAAAAGTTATTGTGGTATATATTTTTTCTACAAAAAGTGTGTGATGTTCAAGTTTAATAAATTATTAGAGCCAGTACTGAATATACTCAGATGCAACAAAGTGAAAGTGTCTTTTGAGGATGGTGCCATATAATCTGCAGATCTGCTTAGAAAGATATAATGCCATGGCAACCTCAGGAGATAGTGTCAGCAAGACCACATTCTTAACACCCATCGATAACCTTGAAATAATTTTCAGACAAAGAGTCTGTAATGAATTATACATATTAATGTTTAGATCTGTGTATGTGATTGCAGAGTTGGCATTACTTCTATGAATTATTGATTCATTATTGATTCCAAACATGGCTTAAAGCACTGTACTTTTCATGAATGAAATCATAACGAATTACATACAGTGTAGCTCATTTCCACACAGCCTCCACCCTTCCCCAAAGCTGGGTGCACTATTTTGGTGTATGCTGCCATTGATGAAGCCTAAAAAAGTTCTGGATATCGCTGAAAAAACAAAACCAAAACCAGTTTACAAACTGTTGTAACATAGTGTTAATAACTGAAATTCAAATTTAACTTCAACAATGAATTTATGAAGCTATTAGTAGAGAACAAATATTGCCACCACTATAATGAAGCTGCGCGAGTAAACTGCAATGTTTAAGAAATACAGCAAATGAACATTTCATAACAAACTAATTTAAATGTTATTCTGACAGGGCACAATAATGTATATTTTATAACTGCCATTAAACATTGCATTTATACTGCCTTAAATGATGCCTGTCAACTGATTTCTGATATAGACATACATACATATATCTATATCGATCTATATTTCTTTCTTTTTCTCTTTCTCTCTCTCTGTCTGTATATATCATACTTTACATTTTCAGCTTATGCATGTCGATTTTTTATGATTTCACTCACTTTGTACACATCTATTTTTGCTAAGATCGAATATACTTTTTCTGGTATTCTGACCCTTTTAATACCTCAGTCTGTTCTGTCCGTATACTACACAACTCTACAATTTCACAGCTTCTGGTGTGATTCTTTAACTCATTAACCTAAGCATCTCTAATTTCTTTTTTGTCTTGGATTCTTGTAAAGCCCAAATAATGAATAAATAACAGATCCTTCCATAGGATCATAATAATTCCTGAATTTCCTACTTATTGTTGTTATTTTGTCTTTTTCAATCTTCTTATAAGGTAAAGACATTAAAAACCTTCAAGGTTTTGTCCATGGCAGCATGCACAAAGATGGAGTCCTGTATCTTTTCAGGTTTCTTGGCTAGTTTGATTGCAGTGCAGAATAAATCAAATAAAATAAATTTCCTAATCCAAAATATTTATTTTCTATTAATCTGCCCTGCAGCAAGAGAATCATGGTATTGCAATTAAAACATTTCCTTTGAAAGAATAAAATACTCTGAGAATTTTATTAGACATAGTAACTGATGAAATGGTGACATTATTCAAAAAAAAAAATCAAAATATAAATTATATGTACTAAACACTAAAATGATTTTTTTTAACTTGTGAAATTAAATAAAATAATGTTTATCGGGATGCAGACAAATGACACAGATTTTGTGGCTAGATTACCAGTCTTGACAAGGTGCTTTCTGCACTAAAGGGGATACCATGTAACATATATTCCTCTTTAACATTAGACCTTAATGCAGTATTGGATTATATTACATTGAGTTCTGTAATTTTAAACATATCAGAAATGCAGTTTGATTGTAAGTAGAATGCAATAAGTCTTCGTGTTTTTTCTTCAGGGACATTTTTAAAGACAAACCCATCAAAATAATACAATCCAGAAAGCTGAAACTAAAAAAAAAAAAATAAAGGAAAAAAAGAAAAAACATAGTTGCATGGAACTAGCCATAGTTTTCCTTGTAAGACACAAAGTCAACCTTACCTGCCAAACAGGATGTAACATCTTACATAGCTGTTAGCATTATTCTTAAACCAAACCTAGCTGTACCCTAACCCTAGCCCACACTACAAGTGACCCAAACTGAAACAATAACTCTGACCTGAATTACTTGATTAATGCAAATTACACAGCAGTGGTTTTTGATCAGCTATCATTTCAACTGTGGTGTTTGACCAACTGAAATTTGATAAGGACAGTTTTCCATAATGTTTTTGTTCAAAATTTCATTGAATGACTACTTTAATTCTGGTTACACGTGTTACATTTAGATTTAATGTGTCTAGTGTAGGTATATAAGTGCTTTATCACACTGACACCCAGAAATATAAAGCTCAGTGCTAAACTTTCCACTTATCCATTGTGCATATCATTCTGGCCATGGTATTAATTACTGCAGATACTAAGACAGTAAACTTTTCAAGAAAGGGTGGTAAAAGAGGCTAACCTTGATTATCTTGATGGCAAATAGGGGAGGAGATGAAAATGAATTAATCAGTATGGAGATATGAAGATGAATCATTCAGTATGGAGATATGAAGATGAATTAATCAGTATGGAGATATGAAGATGAATCATTCAGTATGGAGATATGAAGATAAATTAATCAGTATGGAGATATGAAGATGAATCATTCAGTATGGAGATATGAAGATGAATCACTCAGTATGGAGATATGAAGATGAATTATTCAGTATCGAGATATGAAGATGAATCATTCAGTATGGTAAAGCGATGGAAATAAATGAAGTGTTTGCTTTGCAGACCTACATGTGGAACTTCTAAAGAAAATGTGTTCACTATACATGTTATACATATACACACCATATGATTGTTCTAGTAAGTTCCATGGAGAATGCAATGCAACATACATTTACTACACAGGAAGTGAATGTGGAGGATGCAAAAGTTATGTCAGTCCAGCTGAATGTAGAAAATGACAGGACAGACAACAATTGCACTAAATTCTCCCAGTATTTTAGGAAGGTAGGTGAGAGAAGATATGCTAAATCTTAACTTGAGACCCTTTGCAGGGCTTCTGCGTAAATAGGGTGAATTTATACAGAAGGATAGCATTACTGATTATAATTCATTATAGATATAAGTTGTGTCTTGACTTCTGGTTGGTGCAGGGAAAAATGCAGTGGATATGATCTGTGAGCATCATCTTTCCCCTTCCCATTTAAATGCTAAACTCTTCTATTTGTGGTTGGACATCTTACCAATTTCTTAGTCAAATTTTGCTAAATTGTATCAGGGAAGATAGAGTGATCTCCAAATGACTTAGGGAATGAAAAGTTCTGTACCTCAATCTCTATTTTATGCTTAGTTGAAGCAGTTGGTCTGCCTTGTTCTAACACCCGTAGACACTGTCCACCTATACTTTCTGCCACTGGGAGTGCATCTGCACAAGTTACATAATTCAGAGACCATCACTTCTAAATAATCATGAAGGGACTTGCTAAAATTAATACCAAACTTACTGATGGCATAAAAGAAATGTCGGTCTATACTAAGCCTGTGTTGGTAGGGGTTAGTCTGCCAAGTCATATAGATATAGAACAATTTCACAGCTTCTGAGTGACCACAATATTTGTACAGAGAAAAGGGTCTCAGTGGGATTAAGAAACTTCAAAAATGCACTACGAAGAAGGAGACTGAGCCAGTTTTACTTGAACAGTGAAATGATGCTTCAACTAAAGAAAGAATCATTCTTTTATTTAACAGTTTCAGGCAGTAAGAAACATGAATGTTTACCACAGAAGTGCAACAAAGTTCTAGTACAAAATCTGAGACACAGATGTATAATTCAGAAATATTTCAGAGAGGTTGACCAAACCAGATATACAGCTCACACACAAACCAAAATTAAAAAAAATCAGATTATGAGAAATTTATAAGAAAATAGATGATTTGAAATAGCTCAAAAAGGGTGAGCATGGGAACTTCCAAGATGACTGCACACTGAGTAACAGCCTCATTTCAGTTCACCCAGTGCGTGAAAACAGAAACTCAGAAAAGTAAGACAGTAAATTTGTCTTTTTGGGTAATTTTAGTTACTGGCTGATAAGTGTATTGCCTGGATGCCAGCAAAGAATAAATTCAGGGAACCTGAAAGAAAATCAACCACAAAAGGTCAGAAAAAAATTCCTGAAGAAACTCAGCAAAAAGAAATTCAAGCTCCAACTTTGGTGCAAGTCATGACTTCCAGTAATCTATCTGAAAAAAATAAGTCAGATATGCTCAGAACTGATTAAATTAACAAAAAACTAAAGGAGTATATCAACTCAAATAACAAAAGGTTGGACAAAATGGATAAATCTTTAAACAGATATTCAGATGAGCTGATAAAACTGGAAACATCAGAGGCTGAAATGAAGAAAAGGCTGGATGAAGTATGAGACTGCTCAAGAAGAGGTATTTCAAAACAATAGTAGAATTAGAGGACATAGCACATAGAAAAAAAATGAGATTCTTTGCTGTACCAGAGAAACTGGAAGGAAGACACTGTATTGATTTTATGAAAGCATACATAAGCACCTGGACTGGTATTACACAGCAGGACTTGTCAATTGAAAGGGCACATTGTGTGTATGCTTCAAACCTGGTCATGAGAAAGCACCCAAGACCTTCAATGGTAAAGATGCAATCCTATTGGCAGAAAGAATTGATTCTGACAGAGCTTTGTCAGGAGGACAAAGTACTAAAAATAAGACACAGTGGAGTGTTTGTGTAAAATGATCAATCAATGTACATCAGGCAGAAGATGAGTACATTTATTCCAGCAATTATGGAATGTCAAAAAGCAGATGTGAGATAAGCTGCTGTATCCAGCTGTCTTCAGAATATTTCATCCTAGAGGGTCAAAGTAATTTTCTGATGCAGAACGTGCTAAGGAGAAAATACAAAAGTCTGTCTAACAACAAGTGAACTATCAAACAGAAGGGGATTCTGCTTTTTATTCTTCTGATAATAAAGATCATAGATAGACTATGCCAGGGAAACCTTTTTCCAATGTTCCAAAAGAAAATACTAGAGAGGTGAAAAAAGCAAAGGAGTTGACTAAAAGAAATAGGAGCAATTTGAAATGAACCAGAAACTGGATTTAGGAGATGGCGATTAACAGGAAGAAAAGCAGCAACTCATGAAATAATGAATAAATGTGGGATAACAAAGCATCAATTACATTTGTGAAATATGATGGAACAATAAAAATTTAGAAATACTGGACTTTTTTTACTTTGTTAAATTTGTAGGGGACTCCAAAGTATATGCCTAATTTATAGAGAGGGGAGAGGTATGAAAGATGTAATTGCAAGGTAAATAAATTTTGTTCTTAACAGTATTTTCATAAAAAATGACAAATAATGTATGCTATAAAGTAAATGCTTTTCAGTTTTTTGTGTGTGCAATAGGAATACTCAAGTAAACAGGTGCTCACCCCCACCTTTTTTTCCTTCTACATTCTTTCTTCTTGTTCAATTTTAAGAAATGTAGGCAGTGCAATGTAAAGAGAGAAGAAAGCCTTGAAAAAAGAACATGATATAAGTAAAATCAATATGCTTTTTCTTGCTTTTGCATGTAGGAGTGACTGGATTAAGTGACTGCATTAAGGCCCTTGGCTTACTCTAATAACAAGGGGAAGCAAGTAAATATAAGAATGCTAAATGTAATAAAAAGTTTTTTTTTTCTAACAAACAAATGTTCATAGTGCAACATGAGTAATTTGTAGTGGTAGGCAATTGTGTATCTAGTTACGTTTCCATGGAGACAATCTGATAGGGGCAATAAAAACAGAATACTTCCTTTTTCATTGATTAGGAGATAATGTTTTCTGAAGGCATTCAATTTGTTTTCTACATTTGGGTGAGGAAAAAACATTCATCATAGCATGAAAACCTTCATTGCAATTTAATTCAAGCCTGTGGGTGTGGCTGTCAATCTTGGACAAATTGTGTATTTGCATTAAGTTAATTGGTTCTGGGGTGGTCTGGGAGTGTTTTTATTTATTTATTTTATTTGAGGTTTTTCATTAAAACAAAAAGTATTGTAAGATGTGACATAAGTTCAAATGGATATGATAAGAAACAACTGTATAAAAGATCAGCCTTCCAAACATTTATGTATACATCTAACAGGCTGGATGAAGTATGAGACTGCTCAAGAAGAGGTATTTCAAAACAATAGTAGAATTAGAGGACAGAGCATATAGAAAAAATGAGATTTTCTGCTGTACCAGAGAAACTGGAAGGAAGACACTGTATTGATTTTATGAAAGCATACATAAGCACCTGGACTGGTATTCCACAGCAGGACTTGTCAATTGAAAGGGCACATTGTGTGTATGCTTCAAACCTGGCCATGAGAAAGCACCCAAGACCTTTAGTGGTAAAGATGCAATCCTATTGGCAGAAAGAATTGATTCTGACAGAGCTTTGTCAGGAGGACAAAGTACTAAAAATAAGACACAGTGGAGTGCTTGTGTAAAATGATCAATCAAAGTACATCAGGCAGAAAATGAATACATTTATTCCAGCAATTATGGAATGTTATAAAGCAGATGTGAGATAAGCTGCTTTATCCAGCTGTCTTCAGAATATTTCATCCTGGAGGGTCAAAGTCATTTTCTGATGCAGAATGTGCTAAGGAGAAAATACAAAAGTCTGTCTAACAACAAGTGAACTATCAAACAGAAGGGGATTTTGCTTTTTATTCTTCTGATAATAAAGATCATAGATAGACTATGCCAGTGAAACCTTTTTCCAATGTTCCAAAAGAAAACACTAGAGAGGCAGAAAAAAGCAAAGGAGTTGACTAAACGAAATAGGAGCAATTGGAAATGAACCAGAAACTGGATTTAGGAGATGGTGATCAACAGGAAGAAAAGCAGAAACTCATAAAATAATGAATAAATGTGGTATAACAAAGCATCAATTACATTTGTGAAATATGATGGAACAATAAAAATTTAGAAATATTGGACTTTTTTTTACTTTGTTAAATTTCTAGGGGACTCCAAAGTATATGCCTTATTTATAGAGAGGGGAGAGGTATGAAATATGTAATTGCAAGGTAAATAAATTTTGTTCTTAACAGTATTTTCATAAAAAATGACAAATACTGTATGCTATAAAGTAAATGCTTTTCAGTTATTTTTGTGTGCAATAGAAATACTCAAGTAAACAGGTGCTCATCCCCACCTTTTTTTCCTTCTACATTCTTTCTTCTTGTTCAGTTTTAAGAAATGTAGGCAGTGCAATGTAAAGAGAGAAGAAAGCCTGGAAAAAAGAACATGATATAAGTAAAATCGATATGCTTTTTCTTGCTTCTGCATGTAGGAGTGACTGGATTAAGTGACTGCATTAAGGCCCTTGGCTTACTCTAATAACAAGGGGAAGCAAGTAAATATAAGAATGCTAAATGTAATAAAAAGTTTTTTTCTAACAAACAAATGTTCATAGTGCAACATGAGTAATTTGTAGTGGTAGGCAATTGTGTATCTAGTTATGTTTCCATGGAGACAATCTGATCTGATAGGGGCAATAAAAACAGAATACTTCATTTTTCATTGGTTAGGAGATAATGTTTTCTGAAGGCATTCAATTTGTTTTCTACATTTGGGTGAGGAAAAAACATTCATCATAGCATGAAAACCTTCATTGCAATTTAATTCAAGCCTGTGGGTGTGGCTGTTAGTCTTGGACAAATTGTGTATTTGCATTAAGTTAATTGATTCTGGGGTGGTCTGGGAGTGTTTTTATTTATTTATTTTATTTGAGGTTTTTCATTAAAACAAAAAGTATTGTAAATGTGACATAATTTCAAATGGATATGATAAGAAACAACTGTATAAAAGATCAGCTTTCCAAACATTTATGTATACATCTAACACAAAAGCTGAAACTAGGCATTTAAACAAAGTCTATGATACATAACAGGTGGGAATAACTTATTTTTACAATGACAACACTTGCCATATTATCTTTAAATGTGAATGGTCTTATAGATATATGCAAAAAAGAGAGAGTAGTAAATTATATTTAAAAAGCAAATTCTAAATAGTTTTGCTACCGGAGACACATTTGAAAAGAAATGAGCATGTGCATTTGATAAAGAAAGGATTTTATGATGGTTATTCAGCAAAATTCAGGGATAAAGCAAAAGTGGAGTAATTATACTAATTGTGAGATGAGCTCAAACAGTGATAGAAGAGAGAAAAAAGATAATGGTAGATTTGTAGTACAATGAGGCTACTAGCAAGGGGAGGATTATGCTGGCATCTACTTATATTCCACCTAAAACTGTTACAGTTGAGTTTTAAAAAATCTGGGAGAAGTAATCAGCTTTCTGCACTGAGTATTACTTATAGGTAGGGACTGGAATGTGATTTGCAACAGTGAGGATGTATTTGCATGGCCAAGAAGGGAAAATATAAAAAATGCAGATTTTTGAAGAAATTTATGAAAATATTTGGTACTGAACATGTGAATATAGTAGTAGGAGTATGGAGAGACTTTGCATATTATTCCCCAGGAAACAAAAACTAGGCTAGGTTAGACGTATAGATATGCATCCAATAAGATTTTCTGATCATGTGCCAAAATAAAATAAAAGTACAAATGAAATAAAAATGAGACATCAGCACTGCACCAGCTATCTGTTAAATAAAAAGGAATGTAAGGATTTGGTAGTGGAAATTATCTGGACGTTAATAGGGATGACAGACATTTCTTCTGAAAATATAGCTAGAGAGTAGGATAAAATTAAAGTGGAATTTAAAATAGGGTAAAGGTAAAAGAAAAAGAGATATGATTAAGAAGTAATATGAATTATTGAGGGAGTCACACAAAGATTAAATTATTGCAGAATAAAGGGAATCTGTTAGAACAAGAAGAGGCACAATCTCAGAGTAGTAAAGAGAAAATAAGGGACACATTACAAAGACATGTGTCTGGAGTGTTTCTCCCGAGGCCTCCACTGAAAATTGGCTTTGTTCCAAGTTGGACTTTCCCAGTAAACAAATGTTAAATAAATAAATAGTAAGGTGGTTTGGGGTGACTTGATTTGAAGGGGTATTTCAGAGCTTCACATTTAAGGATCCTATATATACCACAAGCTAAAAGCTATAATTCAAAGTGAAAGGGATGATGAGGAAATGGGGGAAGCTCCAGAAACAAGTAGAGACTGGGATTTTGGATGCATACCATACAGAATATTATATTCATAAAGTAGCAGAAAGTATTCTAAGAACTAACCCAACACTGAAATTGAGAAATGAGATTCTGCCAATAGGGTTCACTACAATTAGGGGTACAGAGACAGCCAAGAGTAGATGCAATTTATTGTAGAAAACTGGCAAAGGAACTATGATATTGTGAGTAATAGTTAGAAAGGGAAAGGTAATTGAATGAAAAGAGGCCAAGAAGACATTTGGACTGCAGGCTACAGGGCTTCCGTATCAAGGATTAATTTCAGAATATAGGAAAATAGAAAGAAATAGGGGATCCTAAGTGAAAGACCAGCACTGGTAGAGTTTTTGTTGTTGACTCTAGAACAGAAGCTGCTGTTAAAAGAAGAATAATTAGTATGGCATATAAAATATTGCATGTTACCTATAGGAATCAATCAGATGAGGTTAGAAAGGATTGGGAAGAGTGAGAAAGTGGATAAGCAATTCACAAAGAAACAATGGGAGGCTGTATGTATGGTTCCCAAATATAAAACAATGTCTAGAAGATTTAGGATCTTTGCCTAGAAATGTTTGCATAGATATTTTTATACCCCAAACAGATTCCAAAGAATTTTGACTCAGCTGGATTGCAAATGTTGGAGGTGTGGTAGGAAAGAAAGAGGTAATTGGGAACATATTTCTGGGAGAGTAAAGAGTTGGAAGACTTTAAAAAATTCCCTGCATACCTCTCTATCAGAAATAGTGGGTGAGCAAATTGGTGTAACTAAGAAAATTATTATTTTTTAATTTCTAATACAGAATCAGAATTGTCTAGACATGGCAAGACCATGCTAAGTTTAATTCGGTAGCTGCCCCCCCCCCCCCAATAAAAAGCAGTTACTAGAAAATGGAAATCAAAGTTTAAACCAACTATACTATAAGTAGTTAATATAGTAAGAGAGATAAAAGAACTGGAATTGGGATCATTAGAAAAAGGTAGGAGTAAATTACATAGAAAAATGAAAATTGTGGGAAAATGCATACAGAATAATGTTTTGGAACAGGAATGAGGTTTAAGAGAGGACAAGAATTGAATGAGCTATATAATCTGTGACTGACAATGACTGTGTAAATTATAAGTGCTATATAATGTTTGCAACTGAAAATATGTCAGTATGGTTTGCTTTCATTTATATAAATGTATGATTGCCTCTGTCATAAGTGATAATTCAATAAAGATGTTTCTTGTTTAAAATGAGGAGTGAATATGAGAATTCTTGGTGTTCCTTAACATGTTTTAGATGGAGAGCTAAGAAAGACTTCTTGAAAATTCAAAACAGAATTGATGCATTTACCAATCCATTCAAATCCAGATAGTGACAGGATACAGAGAATTTGATCATTGAGTTGATCAACAGACAACTACCCAAGGCATGTACTTGTGACAATGCAGTCAGCAAGAAGCAACAATTCAGTTACTGAGTCAAGTCACAGAAAACGGGTAGCTAAGATTCACCCCAAATTATAAAACTCCAGAAACTGTCATACAGAGGGACACAAACTGGAAAACCAAAGATAAAAAACTGGAAGATTAGTGCAGTACCTCTCCATAGAAAACATGCCAAAGTAGCAAACTATGCTGAGTAATAAATACATTCAGGAGACTCAGATGTGATGGATAAATACAGCTGGTTTCCATCAGGTATCAGATAGATAGGTAGAAAGGTAGATAGATAAATAGACAGACAGACATGATTATGAAATATTAGATGTACTTTTTACACTTGTATGTTTCTTGTTTTATTTATTAACAATACTTTACTCCTATAAATCCTGTGGTATTTCACAGAAAGGCTCTATAGAGCTGCAAAATGTAATATGTAAGCTATAAACTTTTTGAATCACATCTTTTACCTTAAATCAAAACTAATAATTTTAACACAGCTGCTCTAAAATACTATCAGAAATATACAGACTTACAGCTTTGACCTGATATGTCCTGTATATGATGTAATGTGCTGCATTTTTGTCTGAATAAAGCAGTACAGTTCGTACTATGGGTTCCCAACAGCTGTAGTTGCATTTCTCCCTCCTCCCCCCTCTCTCTGTAGAGTACTTTAACAAGTTGAATAGCTATTCATAAGTATAATGTAGTCTTTAGATAGGTGGTGTTTGGTCTTGCACAGGATTTTTATTAAAAAGTTACTAAGCTTAATAGACATTTCTGTGGCTCATGCACTGAGTTGTTACTGTGAATTGGCAGTCTGTAAACTCTTCCAATCAAGTTGTCTTCCTTCTCTTGTAAAAAATTCACCTCACATTATCTTCTAGTTACCTTGAGAAATTTCTGGCACTGTGTTCAGTTAGAGCCAATGCTCAGGAATGTAGCATTTCCAAACTACTTGTCTTGACATCAAAATATTTATAACCTTAATTAACATAATTAATGTAACCCAAGAAGGCTTACTTATTTTTTGAGTTGTCAGTGCAGTTAGTATATTAAAATAGAAAGTGAAGACATTTGCAGCATGCCACAGTGTGCAAATGTGCTATATAGAAAAATAAAAACAAAAGTGGAATAAAACAAATTAATTAGTATGTGACAGAAATTTATTAAATGACTGTACTTGGAGTCTCTGCAATGGTGCATTTGCGGTGTGGTGGCGATTGTATGTTGCGACAGATAAATAGTGAGGTGTTGGAAGGTTGGGGTAAGAAATTTGTATGAACACTTGTATGCCATTAACACTCACAACACGAGCAATGCCCTTTACAGACATTCCCTTATATTTGGGTCGTTTTCTGGCTACAAATTTGGTATACTAAGTGGTGATGAAAAAAGCCAGGGGTGGCAATTGGGCTAACAATATTTATAAAAGTGAGCATAAATGGCAGCTTCATTTAAATGGCTGGTACCCACCAGGCTTAAATGACAGTTTGTCTTTAAAACCAATTTTAATAGAGAGGGCTGCTAAGTTATGACATGTTTTTTTCTTTTTCTTTTTTACCATGTGTATACTGATTGTACTATGTCTTTAAAACTTTTTAAGGTGTTAATTGTACTGATTATTTAACTACACCTGTGTAAGGCAACAGTAGATTTGATAAAGTCTGCTATGGTAGCAGACGGAAGTGCTTATCCAACATTCTCTTCTTGTAGCTGTGCTACTTTTCGCAAATTGTATTTGTTGCTGCTGTGGATTTTGGCTTTGCATAAAGCATTTTTATTGAGGACACCTGATATCTTGTGTTACTGGACACCACCTTCAAGTGGTTGTTTTTCTACATTTGTGGTGTTGCTAACATGGTTGGGTTCTGAAGCATGTAGTTTCCAGGCTCTGAGCATGGATACCTATGCAAATGAGGTGGAGGTACTGAAGAGCAGAAAGGAGTAATCCGCATATCCCTTTCATGCAGGCTTAGACCCATGTTGCAGTTTAAACAGGAGGTAGCTGACACTAGGAGGAGCGTGTCTACTGGCTTTTACACTCATTGTACCTGAGGTGCACATGTTTGCGTGGCTCCCTGCCTGGCTGCTCACGTCCCCTATAGGGGGTATGTCTATTAACTTCTAAGCTTTGTTTACCTCCCCTGCTCGTGTTTGCACAGTGCACCGCCGTGCTGAGTGTATTTTTAAAAATTGTACTTAATTAGCTTTGACCCTTGTTTAACCTAAAATATGGCCATGAAATGATGTTAATTATATTGTAGGCAGGCGCATTGCATCATAGTTACAGAATCACACACTCCGCACCTATAGCAGAGGTCTATAAAGTATGCATACACCCTACATTCTGATTTTTCCCCAGTACTCTGTACAATTTTAACTGAGAGAATGCTAGGGGATGCTGCAGGTCTGTTGCAGCTGTATGTGCTAGATACTGAAGTCAATGCTGCTGCTGCTGCTGCTGACAATAATCCTAGACTGAGAAGGAGAAGATTGTTCAGGCCCAGGATAACCTTTCAGGAGGTACATGAGTTGGAGATTGTAGTGCACTATAGGGTAGACAGGGATATACTGCAAGAACTCACTGAGCTCTGCTGGCCTCAACTCAGACCCAGAACCAATAGAGAGGAACCCATCCCAGTGGAAACAAAGGTATGTATAGCCATTAGGATACAAGCTACAGGTACTTTCCAAAGACCAAATGTGGACATGATGGGGTTCTCACAGGCATCAGCATCCAGGGTACTCTGCCAGTTCCTCATGCCAGTGAACATATTTCTTTCCTCCTCACTGCTGAGACAAGGGCCAGCAATATGCAAAACTTCTATCATGTAGCACACTACCCTGAAGTACTGGGTTCCATAGATTGCACTCATGTACACACTAAGGCACCACCCAAAGAGAAGGGTAGCATCTATTATCATGAATGTGTGTGCTGGCAGCTCTGGCAGTTATCACAACTCCCATATTGGCATGCATCACAGCTGTACCAGATGTTTGCTAGGGGGTACATCCTACACGGTGACTTACTGGGGGATGCTGGCTATGCACTGGAACCGTGGATGATGATACCCATCAGAAATGCACACACACCCACCAAAGAATGCCATGATGAGGCACAAGTACAAACTAAGATCATCATAGAGTGTGTGTTGTTTGGGCTGCTGAAGTCATGGTTCTGGTGCTTTGATATATCTGGTGGATCCCTGCAGTACTCTACAGCAACATGTGCACATATGTTCACAGTATATGCTATGCTACATAATATGATCCTGTGGAAACAGCTGCAGCAGGATCAGCAAAAGGAAGGGATACAGACAGACCCCCACCACTGCCTAAGTCAGCACAGCCACAGTCACAGGACAACTTGGAGGAGGAAATCTCTGATGATGTCCCTGTAGGCAGCCGTAGGCATGCCCAGTACACCCTGGCTTTGGCTAAGAGACAATGCATAGAACATTCACTGACAAGCTAGGGACCTAGGGATTGACACCTTACTCCTACTCACATATATATAGTAAAATTGATGCCAGGCAACCCACACAATCTGTACCTATCGGTGTAATGGCTGTGTACTGCTTGCATCAGACAGAGGCAGCTCTGAACTTCAGTTCTGTCAACTGCTGCATTCACATGGAAAGTCCCTAACTTACACACTACTTGTAATGATTACTGTAATATGCCACTATATGTATGGATCAGCTGCAGTTATGCAAGGAAATATAGTTGGCTATTTGGACACAAGTAACATCCACAGTGGACTACAGTTACCCAGCTCACTAGTATGTTTTCCTTAATATTCACTAGGCCTCATGGTTGGAATATGCACTACATCAGTCAAGGGAGATGTTAAACAGTTGGGTCCTATGATAGTTGGGCTACTGTGTATACCAGTGGAACATGTGCTGTTGTTCCCCCACACCCAACACAGCAGTATTCCCATATAACCAGTTTAACAGTAGCTCAGCAATATTATATCAACAGTCCAGGCAAACAAAGGGCAGTAACATAGAAACCGATCACACATTGTATGTCTCACTAATGTAAAAATACCAACATACATATGTATGTTGTTGATTGTGTAATGAATGACTACTCTGGTTGGCAGCTTGTGTGGCTTATTGGACTAGGAAAGTTAGCATGGGTGATGCCATTAATGATTTAAATCTGAAAGTATCCACATCTTTTGCATGTGAGGTATTGTTATGTTGGTGTTTTCGCAGACTGTCAGTCTGTGTGTGGTGTAACTAATTATGAACCTCTGTCACATATTAATTACATCAGCTAGCTGGAGAATACCATGGACATTTTGACTTAAGTGCAGTACAGCAGTAACAGGGACAGATGTCAGTGTCTGTAACACACAAAATCTCGGACTGGAGTGCAGGTAGGTGTAGCCTGGAGTCACTTTATAAGTACTGACAGTCCCACTGGGCATGCCCATACACAGTTAAACTGGGTGCAATTCTGTTGCTCCTTGGTTAAAATGACCTGTTATGTATACATATGTCTATACATATATACATATATGCATACATATCTGACTGTCAATATCTCTCTCTCACATACATAGTATATATATATATATATATATATATATATATATATATATATATATATATATATATGTGTGTGTGTGTATATATATGCAGACATACTTCTCAGTCTCTCCCCATATATCTACATAACACATATACATATACACACACACACACACACACACACACACACACACACACACACACACACACACACACACACACACACCTACAGTACATGTATATATACATTTCTGTTTATACAGAAATATGTGTGTGGATGTCTGTATTGTTCTACATACCCTAATACTGGTGGGTACAGCTGCTCTATCACACATCTATAATGTTGCTCAGAGGATCCAAAGTAAGAGCTCTGCAGTACATAATGCATTTACCTACAGACCCTTGTGCCTGCTGAATGTTACCACATAGACAGCAACAGGTAAACAAGTGGTGTAATGTATGTTGTCTATGCACACATGGACAGGGCACATTGCTCCTGCTCACAGGCTTACCCATCCAAGTGCAAATAGCCACATATGGACATAATGCTAACTGTACACACATAGCTAGGATAATAACAGATATCTCACTGCTAGGATATTACATTCAGATAACAGTATGAAGCACTATCACTCTGCAGGCTACAGATGCTGTTCAACACAAGCCTAGTTTGTGTAATCCACAAGTAGTTTTCCTGCAATCACCTATAAAGCAGACGTCAGCCATGATGCATGCGATAAGTGCTGATTTATAGTGTGTAAGACTAGATAGGTAGGGGTTCTAATCTCACCTGCATGCCACTTGCTGCATGTGTGTGTGTATCTCCCTCCCAAACAACTGAGAAGCCCATATTGGCTATCAAACTGCAATGGTTATGCACTTTTTGGCCCTGCAAGTTGCTGCTGGCTTCCAAACTGCCATCTTCTACAAGGCCCGATGTTGTCATCTACCTTAAGACTACCAGCTGTGATTGTAGCAGCCAGCTTAAGCCATGGAATATGTGATAAGTGCTGTGATCTATAGCGTGTAACACTAGATAGGTAGAGTTTCTAATCTCACTGCAGGCCACTTGGTGTGTGTATGTCCATATAGCATAACTATATCAGTAGCTTACAAAGATGTAGGTTTTTGCAGAATTTTTGCTGTAGCAAGTGATGTGGCCCTCAAAATGCCTGACCACAACTTGGCCTGCTTATGTCATCAAGCATAATATATTCTAACCTGACAGTACGATCAGACATGAGGTGTGTTGCGTGCATCATGTACTGTGATCTGTACTGTGTACCATTACATGGGTAAGTGCTCTAATCTACATACAGCCAGCTTGCACTATGTGTGAGTCATGTTGTATCCTATAAACAGTAATTAGAAATGGTGCTATCCTTAATGTAGCCATGTTTGTGTGTGTGGCTTTTAGACCAATTTACATCAGCTTATGGAACCATAGGACGTGTGAACTTCACTAGCATAATGGTCATGCAGCCATCACAATTGTAGATAACTGTATACCCTTATTTACATGATCAGCGCATATTGCCCCATTCCAAGAGGGACAAAGACAGAAGCCCTGTGGTGAAATGATGGCCGCCCAGCCAGTCATACAGATGGCATGTGCTGAGGTGCACTGAGGTGCTGTGCTGCCATTAGACAGTGCTCTGTTGAAAAGGTGGGTTAAAGTCTGCTAGACAAATCTCACCCACCAGCATCTATTATTACCATCACATACTAGGTTAATGCACTTACAGTGACTAATCATGCCACCTACAGATATGTAGCATTTACAATCAGGTATGGTCACACATTGACCTGTATGCAAGGCAGAAATAACTTCTGAGTAGTCTATCTGCCACAGGCTACAATGACACTCATTTCAGATGATCCTATTAAACAGGACGTGAAGTTCCCTTGTGAGGGACCATATTGCTCTGAGCAAGTGCCAGTACTGCTTGAAAAGGTCCATTACCAAATGGCCATTGCACTCAGATCTTGGCATGCTGAGGGAAGAGTACATGGAGGTTATGAGTATGTCAAATACAGATGACTGTGCCCACAGCTATGATACATGTTTCTTGTCATACAACTGGGCACACATGGTGATCTCAGGCACATTAGGTGTAAACCTGTGTGGCTAGGTCTGAGGTCTGTGTGCCCAATTTTTTTCACCCCTGAGTATGTACATTACATGTTGTGACTGATGTCCTACTTATCAGCTGCATAGGTGTTATTGATGCAAATGATACCAGTTATTTATATTTGCATGAAGTTTATGGCCATTACTATATCAACAGGCATTTGTTCATCACTACCCTCTTGCAGGATATTGACATAACTCACAGACTGCATGAGTGCTCACACTTTGCAGGCATCAGGCAACATTGTTAGCCACAGACAGTCAGTATTCACTTGTATTGTGGTTAAATAGATTCCATGCAGTAGAGGACCCAGGACTGAGCCTGCTGATCACCGCTGCTTACAGATCATCCTTATGTGTATGTGTGCCATTATTGGGCCACTAAATGACCTCTACAACAATAGTATTGTGGATGCCTAAATGGGTGCTTTGCAAATCATGCCTGAGTGGGGGATATACTCAGACATCTTGGCTCAGTCCAGTTGGTTGTATGCCCTGATATCCCCTTACCCAGGTCCTTGGTGACTGCCTCGGAAATGTTCACCACGTTTAAGAGTCATGATCCCCCTGTCAGACATCCAAACTGTGTACAGTCAATTGTGTGTAGATCACATATATATGTGCTGATCAACTCTATGATGATTGCCCTTACAGCCATACAAATATGGATACTCAGGCAAAGAGGTCTATAGTTCTAGTGGTCAGTACATGTACCACCTTTGTGCAAGGGTATAACAGTTGCCATTGTCCAGTCAGCTGGGGTTCAGCCAGTGGTTTCAGTGTGATTGCAAGGTGTTCCAAAGGTGTTAGTAATCCATGACACAGCCCATGTAGGATGCAGCCTGGGATGTTAGCATGTCCAATAGACGCTGTGTATTCTCCATAGAGAGGCCATTTATGACCTGCTCTGTAGATATGGAAATTATGAGAGATGTTGTAGGAATGTCACATGTCATGTGTTGGGGACTGGGAAGTAAAGTTAATGCTATACATAGATTCCAAAATGGTGGGCAGCCTGTAAGCACACTGACTGTGCAGCTCGTGAAATCTTAAACTTTCATCTGACCTCAAGCCGGCACATCAATCTAAGAAAATACTTTAACCATCAAAGGATTAACACAGGAATATGAATACTTACTTTTTTCATCTATATTTTTGCAGATTCCTTTCTTTTTGAATGAAAATACTACTTACTGGAAGTTGAGCCCTGAACTGCATGGTGTGGATTCTTCCAGATACACAGGCCTAAAACAAGAAAAATAAGGAAAAAGCATCTCTCAGAACAGGATCTACTAAATAAAAACTTCTTCTTCACTACCAAGCATCTAACTTTGGACACTAAATGGAGAACCAACCAGATCAAATGGAAACTTTAACCACAAAAACCAAACTGACTATGATTTCTACTCCTGAGAAAGGCACCACTTCCAAAAGGCTGTTAAGATGGCCCTCAGATCAAAACAAGAACAATCTTTAACATTGGAGGACGTTAAAAATGCACTGCAACCTTTACAAATAGAACTGCAAGGTTTTTCACATAAACTAACTACATTTGGCTCTAGTCTGCACCAAATTATGCTTAGACTTGAACAGAATGAAGCCAAAGCTATGGACAATGAACTAAAAATAAATGAACTCAAGCAAAAGCTTCAGACCAGGAACAGCACTATTAAAGATTTACAACAAAAAATGGTAGACTTAGATGCCAGAAGCCGATGCAACAACTTCATTATAAGAGGAATTCCAGAGACCTTTGAAAATGCACAACTCAATCCAATAATCAAAGAAATACTAAGCCGTCTCTTGAACAATAAGGACCTCCTGAATGACATAGTAATAGAAAGAGTCCACAGAGCTATAAGATGTGCACAAACAAATGAATCTTCGAGGCAAATATATATCAGACTGTTAAACTCAGCACATGTTCAACAAATAAAGCATATTTGCATATATTACATATATGCAGCATATAAAGCTAAAAAGAACTTTACATGGAGAGCACATAAAATCTTTATAACTCAAGATCTCCCTTTTGAAATTAACCAAAATCACCAAAAACTTAATAAATATTGCGCTTACCTTATGGAAAACAAGATTCATTTTCAAATGAAATACCCTGCTCCATTAATTTTCTATCCCAAAGATAAAAAAATATCCCTTGAAACCCCTGAGGAAGCAAAATCCACTTTTCTGCATCTCTTCAAAGTTAATCCAGCTTGAAACAACCCAATTTATCTTCATTCAACCCAAAGACAATGCTAGGAGAGTTTCAGCAAGGTATCTTGCATGTTTCTGTCTTAAATACATCTAGAAACAAAACCTCCATTTTATTTTGCAGACCTCGAGGTCCGGTTAGCATTTCAGCATTCCACTTCCCATAATCCTCTTCCGAACCAAGATGTTTCTTGATCCTTTCACCTTTCAACTCTAATGATGTAATCACTGACTTATTTCCTGCCCCAATGCATCTCTGGGAATGGAATAAATGCTAAAACAGATCAGGAAAGCTGAATAAAGAATTATTGACCATTTTCTAACACAGCATTCCTTTTCTCTTCAAAGAAACCTCCTATCGACTGTTTCAAGCCATTACACTGCTCTAACTGCCAAGAAGAAAGTTCTGGAAAAAGTTACTTTTTGTCTACAAAATCCAAGAAAAGTAAATGTTATAACTGGCTTTAGTAACTCTGCCTTTCTTCCTGCACTATTGCAAGACCTTCTACTATTCAGGATAACTTAAGGTACTATTTGTTAGCAACTGCCTACACTTATGAATGATGAAAAGCTCCCTATTTCTGGGTGCATACTTAAATGGCTCAAAGATGCTTTCCTTTATGTCACTGCAGCTGTGAAGAAATAAGGAGCTTAATGGCATCTGGAACAAAGGGTTTCTAATATCATGTCATGTCTTAAACACTTCTCAATGGTTATAATTGTGTTTTCTTGTATTATTCGGCTATACATGCAAAATGATCAATCTTAACCTAGGGGAGGGGGGAAAGAAAAGAAAATTAAATAAGCTTATATTTCTGCACTGAATAACTTTTTAAAACAGGGTGATGTAATTTTGGTTGAGGCATTTGCATACAACAGCCTAATTAATATGTTACTTAGAGATTAGTAAGTTCATATATTTTACTTAACGGTGTTCCAATATCATGCTAACTAGCTTATACTTGGTAGTGCCTAAGACTTAATGAACCCACAATATCAGCTATACTACTGTTCTGGATGTTTCTCAATCACCAACAATTGAAATAATTAACTTCAAACACACAAAGTGGCTAATGGATAGATTAACCAATAATATAGCACAGCATGATTAACACTGGAAATATTGAAATTTATTTCACTGGTTTTGCATATCTCTCTTCTCTCCAGGGGGAAAAATATGTTGAAACATAAACATTATTATTCGGTAAGTCTTTATACTAGAGATATGATTAACAGTGATTTACAATAGAATCTTTTCTTTCATGCATATTTGAGAAGGTGACACGGGTTAGTGAAAAACAACTGAGTGGACCTGGATGTGAATTCTCTCTAAGTTTGACTACTGTTGTGTTGTTTTGATAACAAAAGACAGATGATGTTGTTTGTATATTACCAGCATAGTTATAAATGTGAAAATATGCTGTAGCCTTAAAGATTACAATAAGTCTTTTACAATGTGAATATATAGATTTTTTGGAACTTCAAAGTTTGCTTCTCCCAAAGTTCATCTCTTAGACTGCACTATCCAAAATGTTGTTTGGTTAATTTATATCTTTAGCAATGTTAAGAAGTATAACATATAAGTGCCTGCATTTACTCTCTCTCTTAGCCTATACATACCACATAATTAAACAACTAATATATTAACATAAGAGGTCAGACAGTAAACATACTGCAAATACCAATAACAAAAGGGGCAGGATTTGCACAGTTTGTAGCTGATGATTGTTTACGTTTGGAACATTCTGGGTATTTTTGTCATCCCTCTCCTCAATGTATCTATCACGTTAGCTCACATTCTAGCTGCTTTTTGCTTCCCAATACATACATATTCATTAAATCAGAGGAATGGGTGGTTAGGCACCTACAGAGGGTATAGAAGATTAGAAGTCACTTCATCTATCTTAAAGCTTAACACAAAAACAGACAAACTATATTACTACTTTTTCGCTTTTCAATCAATAAAGAATATTATAAGCAAATTACAAAATATCAATAGATTCATTGAATGTTAAAGGGATATTGGATAAAAAAAGAAATGTAATCATGCATCTCACATATCAAAGTAAGTCCAAAATAACCTTCCTGCAAGAAACTCACTTGGATAGTCAACTCTGGGATAAGGAAAGGAAAAGGAAATGGGTTAAGCAAATAATTGCTGCAGGTCACAACTCTTTATCTAGGGGAGTAGCCATTATAATAAATCAATCTTTCCACGAAGAGATCACTTCTATTAAAACTGACCCTAATGGAAGATGGGCTTTATTTACTAGTGAATATCATACCCAAAACAAACCCCTACTCTTTCTCAATATATACAGCCCCTGCTCAAATCAACATCTCTTCATTTATGAAATCTTTAATATACTAGCTAACCACCCAAATCATCTGTACATCATAGGTGGGGAATGGAACACTTTATTAAACCCAGACAAAGATAGATCGCATAACGAAAACAGACAGTCTCAACGTACTACTATAGCACTTGAACTACAAAAAGCATTTGAGCTAACTGACCCCTATACCAATTTTCAATATGATAAAACAATATCAAGATTTACTTTTATCTCAGCTACTTATAAAACTTGGTCCAGAAGAGACACTTTTCTAATCTCCCAAACCTTGCTTTCTTATAGACTAAAATATACTGTATCACCCAGATCTATATCGGATCATTCAAAAATTAGTCTCGCCTTAAACTTTCAAACCTATAAACAAAATGTCCCTTATTTCAATAATTGGACATTAAATCCTAAAATCATTCAAACCCAAGAAGTAGCACAGGAAGTCACTAGTATTATAGTCCAACCTGAAAAAGACTTAATATCCACTCAAATTCCATATGACATGCAATGGGCGGCTGCCAAAGCAGTTATTAGAGGTATCATTATCCAAAAATCTGTATGGCTCAAAAAAAATACAATAACCTCAAAAATAAACTGGATGCCCAAATCAAGTCTGCTGAATTAGAACTTCAAAATAGGTACTCAAAAGACCTAGAGGATAAAATAACTGACTGGCAAAAGCAATTACACAAACATTATCTAGAAAATATTTCTCTGCTAGAATTAAGATCAATATATCAATACTCAGAATGGGTACAAACACCATCAAAAATCCTAGCTAGATTAATAAACATTAAAAATGGTTCACCGAGGATTAAAGAAATACAGTATAAAGGACTCTTGAAGCACAAAGACCATGACATTGCAGACGCATTTGAAGACATTTACAATAAATTATATAACCTACCCCTCCCTCCCTGTACAGACAAATTTCGTGATTTTATACATAATATAAAATTTCTACAAATTTCAGAAGATCAGGAAAAACTTCTAAAAATACCCTTGCAACTAAAAGAGATAAAAGCTGTGATAAACAAACTCAAACCAGGTAAATCTCCTGGGCCTGATGGCTACACCTCTGAATTTTATAAACAATTCATGGAACTTACTTCCAAAGTCTTATTAAAAGTCTTCAATTATATAATACAATACGGTATCACAGATAATTATTTTAATAACTCCAAAACTGTTTTAATTCCCAAGCCAAACTCTGACCCAACAGATCCAGCCAACTATAGACCAGTTGCCCTGATAAATACTGACCTTAAGATCCTAGCTAATGTTATAGCAAATAAACTTAAAAATATACTCCCCTCCATCATCTCCCATGAACAAATGGGCTTTATGACAAATAAGCAAACAAGTGACAACACCCTCCTCTTGGATACCACTGTCAGGCTTCTTAACAGTGATACATGCCCCAGATATGTTCTCACTGCTGCTCAAGTAAGGCTGTTGATAGAGTTAATCTACATTTCCTGTTCAATATATTGCCTTTATTTGGATTTCCTTAGGAATTTATAAGGATAATGAAGGTTCTATATCAGAAAGCTTTTACCACTATTTAGATAAATAAGCACAAAATTAAACCTATACCTTACCCAATGGCACAAGGCAAGGCTGCCCTCTTCCCCATACCTCTTTAATCTCTATTTAGAACCCCTGCTCCTGTTTATTTCACAAAAAAAAGCTTCCATCACATACCTAGAATCTCTAATATAAACCTTATGTACTCTGCCTTTGCTGACAAATTAAATATATATTTTCAACTTCCTACCACTGATCTCCCAAAAATACTCAAAGTGATAGCTGAGTTCTCCGAAATATCTAATTATATAAATTAAATTAAAATAAATCCCATCTATTTCCCTTGAATCTTATAGGCCATAAAGAATATTACTTTCCCGAGTGTGAGATCAAGATTAACTTCCAGATAAAATACCTAGGAATACTATTTACCCCCAACTTTAAGGAAATGATAAAGAATAACCTACTACACACATGGACCAACATTGGAAGTGATATTAATAGATGGAAGAATATTAATATGTCTCTACTTTCAAAGGCTACTGACGTCAAGATGAATCTATTACCAAGAATACTTTTTCAAATTAAATGCCACCTTCTCAAATATTCCCCAAAAATTCTTCTATATCAAGATTCTTATGGCATCCCAAATCTACTAGAATTATATATGATAAACTTGTACTTAACAAAGATAAAGGGGGATTGGGTTTGCCAGACTTCAAACTTTATTATAGTATAATTACTGCTTACAGACTAATACAGATAATAAACCATGACCCATACATTAATACCTGGACCTCAGTGGACCAAAGTCTGGTTTTAACAACTTAAATCCCTTGGATATAACACCAAACCTCTTCCTTTTTTAAACCTAAATCAAAAAGCTCTATTCACAAAGAACTTACACCCACTAATTAAGCATATGATCCTAACTACTCAAAAGTTATTCAAATCAATACAACTATTCAATGTTCTTGCCTTTATACAACCGCTCCACCTAAATCTTAACCTACTAATAAATAATAAACCCCTAAATCTAACAAATTACCCCCGATAAAAGATCTTACAATATGGGAAATCTACAAATGGAAAGAATCTAATATGCTACAACTAAGATTGAAACCCATCCTTCCTAAGAAATATACTATCATTCTTAGCCAAATCCATTATCTTATAAATGCTAAATTTTCACAAACTAATGTCGATCTGCAGGATGTTAAGTTAGTAAAACTAATACTAAAAAATCTTGCAACTAAAGGAAAAACAATTTCTAGGACATATAAACTTGTAACAAGCATAAAATACCAGAATTCTCTATTATTCTCAACTTATTGGCAAGAGAAAGAAAAATTACTTACTGAAGAAAGCAAAAGACTGACCATTGAAAATACGATCAAGTATATTCCCTTTAAGAGGCTGTTATACACACAAATTATGATAAATAACAATGTATATTATACCCCATCAAAGCTAAATAAGTTCAATCCCAAATTTTCGCCCATATGCCCACACTGCCCAAACCAAACTGCTGATATTCTCCACGTTATGTGGAACTGTAGTAAGGTACACAACCTATGGTGCTCTTTAAGAGCTAGATTAGAGAAAATGGGATATGAAAAAACAACCCTGTCATGGGAGATGGCTATATTGCATGCCAACACAAATGAACTTCCAAAAATGTTAAAACATATCCTTATCACAATGTGTGCCCTTATTAAATTTTACATTACAAATAATTGGACTGTCACATCTCCAATCACATGGGAAGACTTTAGAAAACTAGCTATTAAATATATCTCATCTCACAAATTAGTTTATACAACAACAAAACAAAAGCATTACTATCAGAAATATTGGGGTTATCTACTAGATGCAATTCTTAAAAACTAAAGATAGACCTCACACTGACCTGCTAAGACAAACTTATATTAAGCAAAGCTTGCATTACAAGCAGCTTATCTCCTTTCTTGTCTATACACCTAAATACTTTCCCTAATATACCTAGCTATAACAAGTGATTGAATTTCTACCTCTGTCTCTTTATAAACTATGCCCCTTACACTATCTCTCATCTTTCAAATGATGTTAAGAAGTATTTCTCTCCTCTGTTTTGCTGATGTAGTGACTTCTAGTGTACATAGTGTATATATTTAGTATTTAGCTTTTATGTTTTTTTTAATATGTATTGTCGACTTGTGTTTTTTTGATATGTTGCATTACTGTAATTATTGAAAAACGGAATAAAGAGATTTTGGGGGAAAAAAGTTGATATAGAACATGTGGGACTACAGGTTAGCTATGGCACTAGACCCATTCTATGTGGCATCATTAAGTATGAGTTCACTGACAAACTGGGGCTGTGCTTTGGGATTGCACATGTAACTACAATGTGTATTGTGGTTCTGCTTTGTGTGGGTGGCTAATTTTGTCACTTACTGTGTCTACACAACATCATAACACTATGTGGTTGTTCTAGCTGAGGAGGTTGTGCCACCATTTGAGGGGTGGGCACCCTCACCTTAACTGTCACACATCAATGTTCACCTCCTATTGTACAACCTGATAATGGGAGTTGTCCATTAGGCAAGTCTTCTGTGCCATGAGGAGCCTTGTGTTCCTCCTGTCAGGTACAGCCAAGTTCATACAGTTGTAATGATACTGCCATAATGCATGGGTGTACAGCTCTGCTTACATGCCATCCCATCTGAATGGAGAGGTGAAGTCAAGCTATGTAAACCATCCCACATGAGGTAATAAATGGTTTTGTTGAAATATATGTTTGCATTGTCTGCAAGGGGGGTTAGTGCTGGCAGTTTTAATGATGCAGATCTGTGGTCAGAACCCACAGGGGGACCTCGCTTTGGGGGGCTGCAGTGGTCACCCATATTGGTAAACACATGTTTCAATACATTGGTTCCCCTTGGGGGATGTCATGGCACTGCTCCAGGACACTGTAGTTAAGGATCTAGACTAACCTTTGGGCAAGTGTGCTGCCACATGACTAAGCAACTTAGCTGGTGGTCACTTAATGCCACCCACAACATGGTGTAATGATATATCTCGATAGGCACATGTGCATACAAATGTACACAATGGGTGCCTGGATACATGCAGCTGCTCCTGTAGCTGGCTATTGCTTGATTATGTGCTCTTCCAGTACTGAATGGCACCTGCATTGTCTCTGGGAAATCACAGTGTTTCACTAAATCTGGATGTGTATCTATCCTTAATGAATATGTATACACCACTTGCATTACCCTGAACACTGTCATTTTGAGGTGTAAAGATGTGGATGGACATGTAGTCTGGTATGGCTGTGCTGCTGTCCCCAGCCTTGAATCATATGTCCATGTCTGCACACATGCCTGCATAATCCAGGATGGGGACACATTACACAGATTAGGGTTCAGTGTTGCCATACCCACCATGTAGCAGCATAACCATGATCTTGTATACAGATGGTGTTCTCATTGCCAACATTTCCCTGAAGAGTGCATCTAAGATGCATTGTGGGGGTATCAGTAGCTGTGGGCATTATTCAAATCTCAGGGGTGAGAGATGAACATCATCACTGGTGAATCAGTAATGTCTGTGGAGCAAGGCATTCCAGGCAGACATATAATAGATTCCCTGACAATGACACCACATGCTAAGGCAATTATTGACTTCTATCAATTTACATGTGTATGGAGCCATCATCTCAGGTGAGTGGCAATTGCAGCCGAAAGGTATGCTTATACCCATGAGACACACAGAGTGGCTAAGCACAGTTATGCGTCTGCATATAGGCTGGTGACGTATTCCCTAGTCATAGACACCTGCATGAACTATGATGTCAGCATTATATTCAATGATATCCCTTGATTTGTGGCACTATGTAGTAAGGCCTATTGTTTCAATCCACAGACAGCTATCTTTGTCCTATCCCATATCTAGCCACTTGACACAGACATTAATGTGTCTCACAATGTAATCATCTCTGACTAAGAGGTGTGATTTTGCATTTTGCCTCGGGTGTTTGACTGGTGGGAGAGTGGTGCATGCAGTATTATATGTCCTGTTCACTCCAGAGGCAGAATGTTATGAGGTATCTGTTTGGAAATGTGTCTGGTAAGGAGCTGCACACATGCAAGTATGTGTGATGAGGGTGTAGGTGGTGCAGGATGTGAGCTGTGCATGTTGGCATAATGCTCATTGCCATATGTAATGACTGCTGTTGGAGACACCATAGCAGCAAGGTTTGAAATGCAGCCACATCTGTCACATGTTGTGTTTGTGTGTCATAGGAAGAGAAGGGTGGGGACACTCCTAATGCCTCAGCAACAGGTCCTGCAAAGGTAGAGTCATGCTGCCACACCCTTGGGGTTGACAGCCTGATATACAGTGTTTGTAGACACACCTTGCAGTGAAGATGTAGATGACCATGCATGCATAGCAGACTTGTTCAACTTTGCTGACATTACATTGGCCTTGCAAGCATATAATGCCTATCAAGCAGCTAGATAGCACACTGGTTGTTATGTGGTATGATGTGGGAACACAGACATGTGTGTCGGGTACATAACTATACAGTATGACCTGCCTAGGACATGTGACAGGTGGATACGCATTGGCCAAAGGTGGCTGGTCTGCTACAGTAGGCCTCATAGCCATGTCATGCAGATATGCACCAGTAATGTGTTGAATGGCAGGATGCATGAAGTGCTGTGAAAGTGTCACCTACAATCATCGGTAGTGTGCTGATTGTTTCAGCAAGACTTGACATCGATGTCAATGGACATTGTACATTATATTGTGGCACTACTCTCTTATCAGTTTCCTAGTGGCATTCCACCAACCCTGGAACACATGGCATAACACATGCAAAAATCCAACTGATTGGCCAGGTTGCTAATCCAGGCTTCTACTTGGAAAAGGGTATGGGAAGGCTACAGAGCCTTTCCTGATGTGGGACAGCTATGTGGATGAACAAACAGGGTGTGTCCTGCTTTTCATCATGGGCTTCATAGTACTGTATTGCATGTGATGACAGAAAATGTATCAGAGGGTGTTATCCTATGTGAAAGTGGTGTCAGTGAGACCAGCATTAGTAGTTGCCAGGCACTGGCTATTCTGTGGACTCCCCTGCTTTCCACAGACTTCACAAGGTAATTTTGTCCTTCCACTGTACACCACTTGGGTAATATCCAACTGCAGAATACCTGTGTGAAACCCTCACCTTATCTTCAAAGGGTATACAGATTACACTTCCCTAACATGTTTGCCTGTGCTCTATACACACAACTTGGATGACTATCTTTTTGGTACATGCTGGAACCAACTGCAATACTTAGTTGTGCAAATGACAACAAGCATGTAGTGCCAAGTAGTGTACTCAGATCTCTGAGTCATGTGATATGAAATGCCATGAAAAGAGTTAGCATGGATATGAGCAGTAACACTGTTGCACAACTACTGACAGTGGACCACACACTATCTGTTATGCACAAGGCCAAATCATACCTACCGACTCTAACTGGTGGACCCCACTGAGTGTTACACTATGCAATGGATGACAGGAATATAACTCACTCTACCTACCATGGCCTGACAAGGGGAATGAAGAAATGTGGGATGTGCCACCAAAGTCCTTTCTTTTGGAAAACAAAACTACATTGGTTAATGTTGAACCTGAGCAGACCATCAGGTTAGCTCAGGGTAATTGTTCTACCAAGAGGGTGATATATGTTGCAACATGCCAGACGTAACAGTTTTTATGTTGGCAAAACTGAGCATCAATTTGCAAAAAGAATATATGAGCATCTGTATACTATTTCTAAGAAAAATACTAATAATGCCCTATATAAACATGCCCAGTATGTGAAGGATTTGTGAATTTCCATTTTGGAATATTAGAAGTTGTCTCCGAGGATAACATGAGAGGAGGCAATTGGAAGACATGAGTGGAACTTAGAGAATTACACTGGCAGCAAAAATTAAACGCTGCCGGGGGAAAAGGTTTGAATGAATGTGTCTCTATTTTACCAGTTCTGAAATATCAGGCTGTTCAACTTTAAGATTTTAAGATTTTATATTATTTATCTTTGTCATGCAACACATTCTTGTTTTTTATGTTGATTCATATTGTATATGTCATTGAATATTGGTAGTATGAATTTCTGATATGGTATTTTATTTTTTTGTTTAAGCACATGGCACTTTAAATTTGTATTAAGGTAATTGATAGCCAAACATTTCTTTTTGGACTGGTGTTATTAGTGTATAAAAGGTTTGTCGTTTCATTTTTGGACAGTTCTGATGAAGTCCAGTATGGTTGGACGAAAGCGCTAAACCGTCTATCATCAATAAATTGTTTTATAAATTAAGCTGAATCAAAAATCATTTTTTTTGGTCATTATATTCACTGGATAGATTTCACCCTCTGTTATCCCTTGGACATTTCATTGTGGTTACCCGGATTCTTGAACGTGGTAGTAGGTGGATTTGGATTTTCTTTGTTTAGCATTCCAGTATGAATTAAACCATAAGGCCAGTAAAACAGTGTAACAAAATATGTTAATATTAAATCATAATAATAAATAACAATAATAAATTAAAGAAGATAAGAGGTGGGGAGAAAGAGAAAAACACACCATTAGTTACCTTGCAGGTAATATTACTACACAGTGTAAAACTACAAACTTCTATAGGTGTGCAGTGTTAGTTGTGAGTACAGTGACTACAATTCTTCTATAGCTGATGTAGCGCATACATACCTCAAGCTGTTAGCATGGGGCAGTATGGGCCAAGCAGTAACAAATGCAGGTACAGAAATACACAGAAAAGCTTCACATAATGTGGACTTACATAACTACCAAGGTATTATGTAAAGGGATTTGAAAATATACTGCATTCCAGGTAATCATTTATGTGGTAATCATTAAACAGACAGATTAGGCAGTTGTAATTACATTACAAAAAATCGTGACATTAAGTAAACTAGGCATGCGTCATAGTTGGCAGGTGTGGGTGTAGGACCCAATAGCTGTAATTGCAGGGTACAACTGCAAATAATGTAACAACTGACTGCAGCAACTTAGAACAGACATGCAATGACTACAGCCTTATTGCAAATATTAAGACAGATTTATGTAGGAAGCCACAATGCTGCTTAATACTTTATTGGTATTGCTGGTAATTATCTGTGAAATCTAAACACACTATCTGCTCATAAAGTGGTCTACCTCATCCATAGACCTTTTGTTCCTGGAGTGGAAGAAAATGTGAGCAGTATGTGACTTACACTGGCCTGGAGACAATCTTGGCTCATATTATCACTTGAAAAAAACAATTTACAGGACATTCCTTTTGCAGTGTAGGGCTATTACAGTTTGACACTTGACTGCAGTGACAGTAGAACACACATGCAATGAATACAGTCGTATTATTAAGACAGATGTATTTAGGAAACCACAGTGCTGTTTAACACTTTATTAATATTGCTGATAATTCTCTGTGAAATCTACACACACTATCTACTCATACAGTGGGCTACCTCAGCCATATAGCTTTTGTTCCTGGAGTGGAAGAAAGTGAGAGCATTATGTGACTGTAATTGACCTAGAAACAACTTTGAAACATACTATTAGTTGAGAGAAACATTCTACAGGACATCCCTTTTGTATTGTAGAGCTACTACAGTTTTACACTTGACTGCAGTGACAGTAGAACGCACATGCAATGAATACAGCTGTCCTGCAAATATTAAGACAGACATATTTAGGAATCCACAATGCTGCTTAACACATTATTGGTATTGCTGATAATTCCCTTGTTTATTGTAATACAGTTGTTATTGTCCATTTATTACACTACAGTTCTAATTGCCCAGTTATTGCACTACAATTTTTCTTGTTTATTTTTTATTGCAGTACATTTTTTTTTTATTTTTTATTGCTTATTGCACTACAGGTAGCGTAATATATCCATACTTATCACATTCATGGTGCAACCTGGCCAGGCACCCAGCATGGGACTGAATATTGCAAGTCCAATCAGCTGCAGCTGTTGGGAGAGAAGCACACCATTATGCATACCAGTTTTGCACACATTCAGCTTACATTTTGGTAAAACAGTGGAAAAAATACTCACATATTTGTGGGGCATGCCCAGCCCTATCCTGTTGGACCCAGGTGTCCAATGTTTCCCTCTTTCTCCACTTCTGGTTATCACAGTGGTGAGGACACTGACAACCAGTGTGAGGGATACCAGTAGCACTGGGATTCCTGTCCAACTGATCCCAGCCATCAGATTTACACTCTGAACCCTGGTATCTGACCTGCAGTAGCTCAGGTTCATAATTCTGTATGAGGTGCTCAACAAAAACCCTGGACTCCTGCACACCCCCATCTCTGTGCCAAAAGCGTGCACTCTCTCCAACACTGCCTGGCATATTAGCAGATATGCAGACTCCAACAAATGCTGCAGAATTTCCACCTATTGACCTTAATATAGGCTGTTTACCTGCCCTTATACGTCATTCAGCAACATTCAAAAAAGTGCCTCTGTGCTTAGCATTGTGCAAACCAGCTAAGCGAAGCTTGAACAGCACAAAAACTTTCAGAACCATGGTTTTAGCAAAGTTTAGCAACACACAAACAGTATTAGCTGTTAACCATGTTTAAGAGTGCTTAGCACCACGCAGCTCTCCAAAATGTAAAAATATTGATTTTAATTGAAAAGACATTTTACGTTGTAGGGACTTGAATCTGGGACCTGCAGAACTGTAGACTATCACACTACCCATTCAGCTACTAGGATAGTGTATAAAGTAGTATACCTTCACATACACTACTAAGCAGTCATGGCATGACATGCAAATGGGCTTAAACAGGAGTACAATTACAGAGAAATAAATAATTAATTATATCTGGTTTCTATTTTTAGATGCCTGGCAGGTGTCAATTATCTATGTATAAGCACAGCTTGGCATTGCTGTGCTCTGTGCCACACCACTCAAACAGACATTAAAAAAAAAACAAATTAAAAAACAAAAAATAACAAAACCACAATTTATAAATTTAAAACACAAACTATTAATACACAGCACATTTCAAGAGTAGCACGAACATTGCAGGGAGCCTCACCATGTATATTACATCTCACCAGCCTCTACACTTACGCCTAAATGGATTCATTATCTCTGTTACTATAATCCCCCTCAGCAGCATGCCATAATTAATATGCATGACGTGCTGCTGCGGAGGAACCATGGCCGTGTACACTGGTACATTCTGTGTAGGCTCTACACGGAGCTTACACAGATTTTATTAAATCCTGGGGACAGTCTATTCACAACATACATATTTCATGTACTGTGAAAAGCTGCACAGAAATTAATACAGTAGGTCTACAAAGCTGAATAATTCTAAAATGGCTTTCAAGTGGTATAGTTTAGTATGAAGGAAACTGTATGACTCCAAAGTGATGAGTGCTTTTAACCATTTTCAATGTTTTGAAGTGTGAGCCTGCACTAGTATACATCATTCTCAATTATTTCAGGAAAGTAGTGTCCAGAGAAGATGTCTGGATGTAAATTTAAAATGTTAAAAGTGTTAGTTACTGAATGTAAGGGTATCCTTATATGGACACCCTGCAAGCCCAAAGTCACCCCACTGAGCCTGTGGAGATATCCCTGGTCAGGCCAAGGGAGGTGATAACAGTTCCCTGGTCTGGGATGCTCACATCTGGGCTGCCTTTGGGAACTCTAGACCTGTGAAAAAAGGAAGCATATAAGAAAGAGAAATTAAAAATGATAAAAATAAAAAGAGACAAAGAGAGAGACAACATGAAGACAAGAATGACAAAAGTTGCTGTTAAATTTTTTATTGGCAGTTTAAAATAAACATGTATTCATCAGATATTAAAAACTGCAGCATGTATTATAAAGATTACTAATTTATTCATTATTATTTGACAATTTCTACTAAGATTGGCTGCAGAGCTTACTAATGGCTCTTTAATTACTACTGCCCTTCTGTTTTGATTCCCATATATGTATGAGTAACTGCTATAATTATGCAACACAAAACCTCCCTTATCCCCCGAAATAGAAGTCATAATGCATGATGGCCTCTTTTATTTATGTAATTCAAACAGTATAATTAATTTTCTAATAATCATGTTGACCTTCTGTGAAATGCCACAGTCTTCACTGAGTCTGTGATCTACTTTGCTATCATTCCTCATTAGCTATAGAAATAAGAAGAAAAGGGAATGCTTAGTTGTTTATCTGTGGTACATGTGTGCATAACTGATAAATATATTCATCCTTTGTTTTACTATGTTTTCTAGTGTATCTGATATAATGGATGCCTAAATTAACTGTGCAATACGGGAGGCCTTGCTAGAATAATGCAAAGTGGTAACAGTTATGACTGTTCTGCTTCTTCTATGAAAACCTGAATATATTTTTTACAAAAAAGTGTTAAGTAGGGGGTTATGCACCTGAGCACATACATGCAACGGATGGGCTGGGGCATTTCTCTTGCTTCAGTTTGCCAAAATATTAAAGTTTTCTGTACTTGGGGAGCATTTTTGAGCTATATTTTACACGTGCCTTATTTGGAGTACTGCTAATGTACTCTTGGAAGGAAAACTGGTAAATCTGTGCCCCTAAATCACAGGATTGAGTGAATTCCCAATTTTACCATTCCATAGTCTGTACAAGATGGTGATATTCCTATGGAGCTAAGGGAAGATGTAAAAGTCATCAAAATTACCCTTGACACTGCAGCAGTACTTTTACAGTCCAGTCCTCAGGAAACATGATAATAAGCTTGGGCAACTATTGCATCATCTGGAAGAATACCAGGTTAGTTTACAAGACTTGTGAGTTACAGTTAACACTCATAAAATGGCAGATCTCCAGAAGTGCACATTGCAGTTTGAAGCAAATCTGGATGATATAGAGAATCAGGTGCTCAGAAATAATCTGCAAATATTAGGTCTCTCTGAAAAGGGACAGAGCACAAATCCTGTTAACATTTTAAGGAAAAAACTGGCAATCTTGCTGCATACTGATCCTCCAGTAACTGAATGTGCACATAGAGTCATAGCTAATCAGATGATCAGCACATGTCCAAGACATTTTATTTTTAGGTGCTTGGATTTTAATGATAGGGAGCACATATTAAGAGTAGTTAGAGAGAAGGCTCATAATTTGAAGATGGCTGGTCATGAAGTTAAAGTTACACTGCAGCCTTATTTACAAAGCAGAAAGCCCTGGTACCATACTTAAAATGGGGCAGGGAACTGAGATTCATTATAGCATTGCATTATCAAGCTTTGTTACAATCGACAAAGGTACACAGCAGTTTTCTTTTCAACAAACTAATGATGTTGAATTTTTCTGCAAGATTAGGACATGTCTCACAAGCATGCTTGCAGAAGTTGTGAAATCAGTTCCTGCTCCTTTTGTGGATCATACAAAGTTTGATAGACCCTTATCATTGTCTCTAAAGAAGTCCTCCTTAGGCAAAAAAAGATAAAACTACAGTCATTTCATCCATCAACCTGGCAAATTAAGGGGTGCCCAGATATAAACTTGTATCTAAAATAGTCATTGTCCAGATCCTAGTGCATCCAAGATAACACTGGCAAATGAAGATAGAGACTCTGTCTATGCAATGGGCTCTTATGATTTTGAAAGTACAACAGATGATCTGTTGGTACAAAAGTAAAATTTAGCATTGGGGTTGTAAAATCTAGTTGTTCTCCTCTAAACTGTACTATGTAATGAGCTACAGTGCATGTTAACTAATATTGTCATTGTTTAGCTATAGAGGATAATAGAGCTGATGACTGTATAACAAGGAAATGGAAATGTTAGGAATGAATATATAAAGAATACCGTAGAGTATTTTCAATTCACAATTAACATGTGCATATACAAAGATATCTGTCTTTCTATCTATCTATCTATCTATCTATCTATCTATCTATCTATCTATCTATCCATCATTTTTCCCCACACACTCCTAGAAGAAGTTAGTATATCTGAAACTTAGTGACTGGGGCAGACTTCTGTTGTTCCTCCTAAAGAAAGAAACAGGGATTGGTGTCTTTAATAGGGTGTTGACATCAGTTCATGTTCTTCACTCACAGCATTTGCTCCTGCTCTTGGCTAGATAAAAAAACCCTAACAGGGCATATACTGCATTGTTTTTTGGGTGTTCTCTGCATTGTTGAGTAAGTTTATTCACATGGTATTTGTCTAGGGTTTTAGTTGTTTATGGTGTTCACTATTGCCACACTAAATGCACAAGATTTAAATGTGGCATCAGAGACTAAAGCTTTATTCCATAAATGTATGCAAAAAAAAAAAAAAAACGTGGGCATGGTCTTTTTGCAAGAAACTAGAATTTAAAAAAATGTCCTCATTAAATCGGCATAAACACTGGAAGGGGTTTGTCTTTACTAGATTGATTGTTACAGCAAAGAGGGGTGTCGTAATTTTAATAAATTATTTGTTGAACTGGAAAGTTCTGGACTGTAAATAAGATAGTGTGAGTAGGTGGTTAATGGTCTTGATTGACAACCCTAGTGGTAACACTCTATTTGTTACATACTATGGACCCAGTACTGACGTCCCAGGAACCTGGTTGAAGTTAGCGACAATACTATCAGAAAAAAATATACCTATTACTCTCAGTGGGGATTTTAATACAGTGTTAGATGCACTTTCTAACTGAATTTTGTAGGATGCAAGTATGCACCCCCAGATTACCAAGGCTATGCTTATTACTATGAAAAATACTCTTCTTGTGGACAGCTGAAGAGTACTGCACTCATATGAGAAAGAATGTACCTTTTATTTTGCAAAGGTGAGCAGTGATAGCAGGTTAGACATTACTTTTTATCTCCCAAGCACTGATATCTCAGGTGGTAGACACATGTATTGTCAGATCACTCATGGGTGATGATCCACATGTACCAGTCTTCTAATGCATTTCATTGGAAATTCAACTCAACCTGGCTGTGAACTAGAGAATTATAAATGCATATCCTGGAATGGAGTAGATTATGGGATTTTGGAGAAGCTGTATTGATAATTACGATACAAAACTTACTAACTGGCTGAAGATTAAGATAGCTGTGTCACATATATATCTCCAAATACAAAAGGCATATCATTTTCAGTGCAGGCAAAGAATGCAGGAACTTGAAGACCATATTGCCACTATGACAGCAGGGTATAAAGAGTCATGGTGTTCAGAGATTCAGATTAATGCATTGTTTTGACAGGATGGATCCATTACAACTAACCCTCAGGAGCTAAATTAAATTTTGAGTTGTGAGTTTAAAGCCAACCATGCTCATTTTGTTGAGGGTATGACCACTGCATGCCTAGCATATTTACAATAGTAGTTTAAATCTGCTCTGCCAAAACTTACCTCTTATCAGGAGATTTCTGCTGCTATCTCAAAGTTAGCAGCTGGCAAGGCCCATGGAATGGATGGGCTTACCCCAGATTTCTAGAATGCATACAAGGACAAATTGCTGGGACACCTATATGAGCATTATACAGTGGCATTAAAGTTAGAATATTTACCTGATGACTCAAATATAGCTTTAGTGTTATATTTTTACAATCTAGTAAGGACCTAAGCAACACTGCTTATTAGAGACCCATTTCACTTTTTCAGTTATATGTAAGGATCTAGCCGATGGTTCTTGCAATGCATCTGGAGGGCATACTCTAACAGATAATCCTGATTCAGTGCTAAGGTTTTGTTAAAGGTAGAGAGGGTATGCCAGATATAGTGAGGCTATGGCTAAATTATCAAAAGCGTGAAAAAAGTTCAGTCGAGTACCAGCAGCAGTGTTGTTAGATTTTCAAAAAGCTTTTGATACACTAAGGTGAGAACGTATCACACCATTATTCCAATGTATTGAATTTCCTGGGGGGGTTATTTCAACAATGTCAGATGCTATATTTTAACTCGTATGCCTGTGTTCATAGGTTGGTACTAGGCTATCAGCCCTAGGGCCTATACAAGCCTAGCCATAACAATTTCCTGGCTATTTCTTCCCACACTATTTACTTCCCTGGACCCTTGTCTAGCAGGGAGACTGACGTGATCCCTATCTCCTATATCCCTATTTCCTTTCTCCTATCTAATAATCAAGGTTCCTTTTGAAGAGGGCCAAAGAGGCACTCTGCTTGACATGTATGGTTCCAGAGTCTGGGGAGTCCCTGGGTCAGGAAACTATCCCCCCAGCATGTTTTGTTTATTGTGATGACAAGATTTAAATCCCTGGAGCGTGTGGCTCTGAGGGATTGGGATTTCTTTAAGTGTAGCATGTCCAACAGCTCTGGGTTTGACATGGCCTTGTATGTTAAGCAGAGATCGCCTCAGAGTAGACGATATGTGACAGAGTATAGCTGGAGTTATTTAAGGCGGTCAGCATAGGGCATCTACTTTAGGCCTGTGATTCTTTTAGTGAGGTATTTCTGCAGCCTTTCCAGTTGTTGCAGATGTCTTGAGAGGTACATACCAAATGGGGCATTGTATTCTATAATGGGTCTAATGAGGGATGAGTACAGTGGGACAATGACCTCCTTTTTTCTGGATGAAAAGCCCTTAGTGATGAGGTGTGCCACATAGAAGGATTTCCTGACTGTTGTGGCGATGTTGTTATTGAAGGTGAGACCACTGTCCACCTGTGTTCCTAAGTCTCTTATCACACTTTCAGTGATTAGTGCAATGCCATCTATGTGATAATTCACGGGTACATGTTTTTTCCCAAAGGGGATAACTATACATTTCTTGGCACTGAGCTTGAGCCCATGGCTCTGGCACCAAGCATCTGTTTCTGTAAGGCCCTTTTGCAGAGTATCCACATCATTTGGGGATTCAATAATGGCTCCCAGTTTACAGTCATCTGCAAACATTGTTAGCCAGAGTCCCTTAGTGTTGGCCTGTACTTAAGAGAAGTAGATGCGAAACAAGAGAGGTCCCAGGACTGAACCCTGAGGTACTCCACTTGTCACTTGTCTGGAGCTGGATTTGGAGTCAGCTACTTTTACAGTGTGGGTTCTGTCAGTAAGACAGTTGGCAACCCATCGAGTGATGTATGGGGTAATTTCATCTGAATTTCCACTACTTAGGGGCAACCATACCCCTTATTATTTGTGTTGGTGACCTATGTGTTAGACTGTATTAAATCAGATACACTGTCAGGATGCCATTTCAATGCAAGGGTTACAAACTATCCTGGTCTCATGGTTTACAGACAATTGTGTGATCTGGCTAAAGAAGTCTTGCCAAATTGTTCATATGGTTCTAAATACATTGCAGGATTTTGCTAAAGTATATGGGCTTTACTTGAATTTGAAGAAAACTGAACTTTTTTCCACTTACGCAGGAAGCTCAGACAGCCTTGATCTTCAAATATGCCATTTACAGCAGTGACTCAGGTTGTGGATTTTAGGATGATAATGAATATAGACTGAAGGACCACGCATATGTGCCACACTATCAAGTTATAAACATGATGTGCCTATCAAAGATTATGCATGTTCTGTGGAATCCTCCACATATTGCCTCAGACAAAGTACTTGATAATAGTAGAAACAGTTTTTCAAGTACTTCTGGTAAGGTTAAAATCCAAGCATAAATAGAAATAAACTGTTTGCCCCATGCTCACTATGTGGCCTGGGATTCCCTAATATTCATTGTTATGCTATATCCATTGTGGGCTGACATTATGTTAGGTCCAGACTACAATGTAAGCCACTCTGGTTTATGGCAGATTCTGAAACAGTATTAATCATGAGAAAATTATAGTACCAGAATGATCAAACAAGGTATGGGACCTCGTAAGTCTGGAATATTGGTATGAGCACAAAATATTTTGCTGTGGGCCACCTAAGATTTCAGTCTGGTGGTATTGCCCACTTCCAGACTTTGGGCTAACCCTGAGATTCTAATTGAAAAACAATATATTATTTGGCATAACTGGATAGCTAAATACTTGTTTTATATAGCTGATACATCCAGTGTCTTTGGTGCAATATAAAGGTAGCAGTTTAGGACTATGTCATGCAAGCTGATGTAACCTAACCTCAAATTCTATGGTATCAAACAAAAAAACGAAATCAGTGAAACAAAAGAGCGAAGCGAGTCCAGGAAAACCTCAAAAAGCCAAGAATAACGTGAACGTATTTTATTAGAAACGTTTTCGCCTCTGTAAAAACAGAAGCTTCTTCAGACAAAGAGAAACGCCAAATAACCACTATTTAAATCCTTAAATGTTGCTACCATGATGTCATTTCCTTGACAACCAGGACAATTAATTCGTGGTTTGCTGAATACACCATTTTCTATTAAAAGTATACATTTACCATCAAGCACAAAATTGTATAATGTAAAACATCACAATAAAAAAGTGTTGTATTAAACACATTAATAACACAAATAGTATTGTAAATAGAAACAATATTATAAATAAAACCGGCCAACAGTGTTAAGCACCTTTTTAAACGTATAAGGATTTATAAAAACATGTTATAGGAATACTTAAATGAAAAAGAGACCATATCTAGTCGAGAAGATAAAAGTGTATGAATTTCATGTAACATCAACTCTTAACAAATAGAATACACATTTAATACCTAAGGTAACTTTTGTATTTTAAAACAACAGAAATGTTGCAGGCTTCATTTAACCCAGGGGCGGAGAAAGCATTTAATAACAGTTGCCATTCCAGTTCCTTTATTTCAAGCAGAAGGGGTTGGGGACCCCCTCTAATACCAACCCTGACAGAATCAATGCCCATAAAACAAAAACTGTGCCCAACATGATCTAAAATATGCTTCGAAAGGGCATTATCAACTTTTTTATTTTTTATGGCATAATTATGTTGGTAAACCCGGTCCCGTAATCTGCGGTCCGTTTTACCAACATAAAATGCAGGGCAACAGTTACAGAACGCAATGTAAACAACCGACTTATGTCGCAGCTGATCTTGTGTTTAATATTAAATTTTTCACTTTTAATAGTAAAAGAACTCCCTACCCTCAAAAGTCTACACCAATTGCAAGCCCCACAGGTGTATGTCCCAGTTTGTCTAGATGTGGAGTATAAAAAATCCCCTGTTTGCAACAACTCTTTTAAATTCCTGCCCCTCTTGAACACAAAGGAAGGGAAGGGACCCAAAATATCAGATAGAAGGGCATTATTTAAAATAAAATGCCAGTTCTTCTTGACGATAGAACAAATACTGTTAACATGTCTATTGTGTGTGATAAATAAGCTAGTCTTAAAGTCACAAAGTGGCAAGAGTTGAACACAAGCAGGGCCACTAGATTCTTGTTGGATAGATACAGATTCCACACTACAAGGAAACCCACCCAAAGGTTCTGTAGTGCCAATGGTGATCTGTTTACTACCCTGAAGGAGAGGTTGGTAAAATCCAAGGTCTCTTTTTAAGGAAACTTCCTCAATCAGATTGTCTATTAACTCAATCGGGTATCCCCTATTCAAGAACATATTTTTCAGGGTGGAACACTCATGTTCAAAGGCCGCTAAGGTGTTGCACATGCGTGTTGCTCTAACTAGCTGGCCCTTGACAATTGACCTCCTCTGTTTCCAAGGGTGGTTGCTTGAAAAATGTAGGAAAGCATTGCAATAAGTAGGCTTCCTAAAAATACTAGATAGGAGTCGGTTGTTGTAAAGGTCTTTGACTAATTTAACATCAAGATAGTCGATTTCACTGACTGAAAAGTGGTAAGTAAATTTTAAGAAAGTAGATGATTCATTCATATATTTAATCAAGTTTACAGCAACATCTTCATCGCCCTGAATGAGTATGAACACGTCATCTAAAAAGCGTGTGTAAAACTTAATAACATTTTTAAACTGAGGGTTGTTTAAGAGAAAAATTTTCTCCCAATAAGCGACCACTAAATTAGCCACACTGCCTCCACAGGGAGAGCCCATGGCAATCCCCCTTTTCTGCAGATAGTGGCAATTGTTGAAAATGAAAAAATTGGAAAATAGGATGATGTCTAAGAGAAGTGTGACAACATCAATCTCATCTTTCGGCGCCTTTAAATCTACCAACATTAGCTCAACCCATTCCACCGCCTCTTGATGTGGTATGGAGGTGTATAAATCCACCACATCGAAGGTTAAGAAATTAAAAGACGGGTCAAAGGGAATATCATTTATAGACTTCAAAAAGGACCAAGAATCTTTACAGATTTTAGGTAGTAGCCTAAGGTGTTTACCAATAATGTAATCAACCACTTTAGCACAAGGGTGGGTGATTGAACATCTCCCATCAACTAGGGCACGCATCGGTGGATCAGACAGATTTTTATGGATTTTAGGGATCCCAAACATAACTGGAACTCTTGGGAAAGAAATGTTTATAAAGTTGAAGGTGTCGATGTCAATCCTACCTTCAATAAACAAATTCCTAAAATACCCTTTAATCCTATTGTATTGGCCTGTTGTCTCATTTAAGGATGAAATTTCATAGGCAGGAGAGTTCAATACAGTTAACATTCTTTCAGTATAGTCATCCTTATCAAAGACGACAAGACCCCCACCCTTGTCTGGTTTAATCACCCTAATTGGTAGGTTACGTAAATTTTTCAAACTTGATCTTTGGTCATATGAAATGTTACTTTGGTGGTCAAACCATTTAACATTTTCAAAGAGCTGTCTAAAATCTAGTTCGCAGACATTCTCAAAGGTGTGCAGAATGGGGTGTAGAGGAGGATTAAAGGCACTCAACAACTTAAAAGGAGGTTTGTCCTTTGTTGAATCCCCATTAAACAACACCTTGAGATTTAGACTACGTACAAAACATTTAAAGTCTATTAAGAGCTTAGACAGATGAGTCTTCTGGTCAGGAACAAAAGAAAGGCCAAATGCCAACAGTTCAATCAGGTCTTGTTCAATATTGACATGAGAGAAGTTATAAACTGTAAAATCTCCCTTAATGTTAGTCAAAATGGTAGGTTTAACTAAGGTGACCACAGAAGGCCCAAAGGTGGGCTCTATTTGAATTTGTTCTGGTTGTTCTGTCGCTGGTAGTTCTTGCGCCCTAAAAAAGGCTTCTGTTGGCCTCTATAGTTAGGGCGGTTGCCATGGTTGTTGTAATTGGCCTTAATTCTATTACTCCTCCTCGGTTCCTGAAACGATGGACCTTCATCCCCGTCATCAATTTCATGATCCCGTTCATCCAAGGCAGCATCAGGGAGGGTTACCCCACGGTCATTAGCACCTTTGTTATGTGCTTCAGACAAGTTGTTGTTCCTGTTAATGTTCTTATGAAGATTAGGGTAAGCAAGACAATTGACGTAGGCTTGCCTATCTCTAGATAGTGTTTTATTTTTATTAGTTTTAAGTTTAACCAACAACGCATCAATGCTCTCAAAAATGCGATGGTAGTCGTATTTATATCGAGCAAAATTGATGTCAGTTTTAATTTTCTCATTCAAAACACTAGTTTCAGCCAGCAAAATGTCAATATAACTCAAATAGTGTTTCACCATTAACTCTAAAAGTTCTAAGCCTTGTTTATTAAAAAGGCTGGTGAGGTCTTCAATAAACAAGGAATCTTGGAATAACCCTGTAGGGACAAATGAGCTTCTCAGTCCCTTGGGAATGATTTTTTCTTTTATGCACTGCTTAAAATAAGAAACCTTTAATTGTAGTTTCTTTATTTTTAACATTTTATTGTCCAGAGCTTTCAAATTCACGGAAATGCTATCAGTACAGTTACCTGTGGTTTCAGTTCCTGAAGCCGGTGGACCAGGTGGAAGGGATGTGCCAAAATCAAAAGCCTCTATGTTCCCTGCCCACTCGACAAATGTAGGCACACCAATAAGCCCAGGATTATTATTAAAACTGTTAAAATCGGTGCTCACACCATTAGTAACAATGTTCTGTTCTAATAAGCCAGGCGCATTACCAACAGGTTGACCACGACTGTTGCGGTCTTCCGGACTTGATGTTGAACGGGCCCTAGTGCCAGAAGGTGCCTGTTCTGTATTTGAACTCCCAGCTATAGCGATAGACCGCTGGGGTTGACCAGGTTGCAACAAATCCAAAGATCCACTCCCCGGATCCCTGCGATTAGGAGCTTGTTGACTAAAGTTGGAGTTCCGTACAGTTGGCGCTTCACTGGAATCAATCCTGTCCAGGCGCAAGTTCAAGGCATCCAGTCGTTGAGTAAATAACAGCAAAAGTGCTTTAATACTCTTCGGATCATCCATAGAAGGAACGTCCGTAGAAGAAACGTTACTAGACCCGAATAAAACCGGTGTCCTTGGGCTCGCCATATCCCAAACAAACAGACTAATGGTATCAAACAAAAAAACGAAACCAGTGAAACAAAAGAGCGAAGCGAGTCCAGGAAAACCTCAAAAAGCCAAGAATAATGTGAACGTATTTTATTAGAAACGTTTTCGCCTCTGTAAAAACAGAAGCTTCTTCAGACAAAGAGAAACGCCAAATAACCACTATTTAAATCCTTAAATGTTGCTACCATGATGTCATTTCCTTGACAACCAGGACAATTAATTCGTGGTTTGCTGAATACACCATTTTCTATTAAAAGTATGCATTTACCATCAAGCACAAAATTGTATAATGTAAAACATCACAATAAAAAAGTGTTGTATTAAACACATTAATAACACAAATAGTATTGTAAATAGAAACAATATTATAAATAAAACCGGCCAACAGTGTTAAGCACCTTTTTAAACGTATAAGGTTTTATAAAAACATGTTAAAGGAATACTTAAATGAAAAAGAGACCATATCTAGTCGAGAAGATAAAAGTGTATGAATTTCATGTAACATCAACTCTTAACAAATAGAATACACATTTAATACCTAAGGTAACTTTTGTATTTTAAAACAACAGAAATGTTGCAGGCTTCATTTAACCAGGCGGAGAAAGCATTTAATAACAGTTGCCATTCCAGTTCCTTTATTTCAAGCAGAAGGGTTGGGGACCCCTCTAATACCAACCCTGACAGAATCAATGCCCATAAAACAAAAACTGTGCCCAACATGATCTAAAATATGCTTCGAAAGGGCATTATCAACTTTTTTATTTTTTATGGCATAATTATGTTGGTAAATCCGGTCCCGTAATCTACGGTCCGTTTTACCAACATAAAATGCAGGGCAACAGTTACAGAACGCAATGTAAACAACCGACTTAGTGTCGCAGCTGATCTTGTGTTTAATATTAAATTTTTCACTTTTAATAGTAAAAGAACTCCCTACCCTCAAAAGTCTACACCAATTGTTGCAAACAGGGGATTTTTTATACTCCACATCTAGAGAAACTGGGACATACACCTGTGGGGCTTGCAATTAGTGTAGACTTTTGAGGGTAGGGAGTTCTTTTACTATTAAAAGTGAAAAATTTAATATTAAACACAAGATCAGCTGCGACACTAAGACGGTTGTTTACATTGCGATCTGTAACTGTTGGCCTGCATTTTATGTTGGTAAAACGGACCGTAGATTACGGGACCGGGTTTACCAACATAATTATGCCATAAAAAATAAAAAAGTTGATAATGCCCTTTCGAAGCATATTTTAGATCACGTTGGGCACAGTTTTTGTTTTATGGGCATTGATTCTGTCAGGGTTGGTATTAGAGGGGGTCCCCAACCCCTTCTGCTTGAAATAAAGGAACTGGAATGGCAACTGTTATTAAATGCTTTCTCCGCCCCTGGGTTAAATGAAGCCTGCAACATTTCTGTTGTTTTAAAATACAAAAGTTACCTTAGGTATTAAATGTGTATTCTATTTGTTAAGAGTTGATGTTACATGAAATTCATACACTTTTATCTTCTCGACTAGATATGGTCTCTTTTTCATTTAAGTATTCCTTTAACATGTTTTTATAAAACCTTATACGTTTAAAAAGGTGCTTAACACTGTTGGCCGGTTTTATTTATAATATTGTTTCTATTTACAATACTATTTGTGTTATTAATGTGTTTAATACAACACTTTTTTATTGTGATGTTTTACATTATACAATTTTGTGCTTGATGGTAAATGTATACTTTTAATAGAAAATGGTGTATTCAGCAAACCACGAATTAATTGTCCTGGTTGTCAAGGAAATGACATCATGGTAGCAACATTTAAGGATTTAAATAGTGGTTATTTGGCGTTTCTCTTTGTCTGAAGAAGCTTCTGTTTTTACAGAGGCGAAAACGTTTCTAATAAAATACGTTCACATTATTCTTGGCTTTTTGAGGTTTTCCTGGACTCGCTTTGCTCTTTTGTTTCACTGGTTTCGTTTTTTTGTTTGATACCATTAGTCTGTTTGTTTGCGATATGGCGAGCCCAAGGACACCGGTTTTATTCGGGTCTAGTAACGTTTCTTCTACGGACGTTCCTTCTATGGATGATCCGAAGAGTATTGAAGCACTTTTGCTGTTATTTACTCAACGACTGGATGCCTTGAACTTGCGCCTGGACAGGATTGAGTCCAGTGAAGCGCCAACTGTACGGAACTCCAACTTTAGTCAACAAGCTCCTAATCGCAGGGATCCGGGGAATGGATCTTTGGATTTGTTGCAACCTGGTCAACCCCAGCGGTCTATCGCTATAGCTGGGAGTTCAAATACAGAACAGGCACCTTCTGGCACTAGGGCCCGTTCAACATCAAGTCCGGAAGACCGCAACAGTCGTGGTCAACCTGTTGGTAATGTGCCTGGCTTATTAGAACAGAACATTGTTTCTAATGGTGTGAGCACCGATTTTAACAGTTTTAATAATAATCCTGGGCTTATTGGTGTACCTACATTTGTCGAGTGGGCAGGGAACATAGAGGCTTTTGATTTTGGCACATCCCTTCCACCTGGTCCACCGGCTTCAGGAACTGAAACCACAGGTAACTGTACTGATAGCATTTCTGTGAATTTGAAAGCTCTGGACAATAAAATGTTAAAAATAAAGAAACTACATTTAGAGGTTTCTTATTTTAAGCAGTGCATAAAAGAAAAAATCATTCCCAAGGGACTGAGAAGCTCATTTGTCCCTACAGGGTTATTCCAAGATTCCTTGTTTATTGAAGACCTCACCAGCCTTTTTAATAAACAAGGCTTAGAACTTTTAGAGTTAATGGTGAAACACTATTTGAGTTATATTGACATTTTGCTGGCTGAAACTAGTGTTTTGAATGAGAAAATTAAAACTGACATCAATTTTGCTCGATATAAATACGACTACCATCGCATTTTTGAGAGCATTGATGCGTTGTTGGTTAAACTTAAAACTAATAAAAATAAAAAACTATCTAGAGATAGGCAAGCCTACATCAATTGTCTTGCTTACCCTAATCTTCATAAGAACATTAACAGGAACAACAACTTGTCTGAAGCACATAACAAAGGTGCTAATGACCGAGGGGTAACCCTCCCTGATGCTGCCTTGGATGAACGGGATCATGAAATTGATGACGGGGATGAAGGTCCATCGTTTCAGGAACCGAGGAGGAGTAATAGAATTAAGGCCAATTACAACAACCATGGCAACCGCCCTAACTATAGAGGCCAACAGAAGCCTTTTTTAGGGCGCAAGAACTACCAGCGACAGAACAACCAGAACAAATTCAAATAGAGCCCACCTTTGGGCCTTCTGTGGTCACCTTAGTTAAACCTACTATTTTGACTAACATTAAGGGAGATTTTACAGTTTATAACTTCTCTCATGTCAATATTGAACAAGACCTGATTGAACTGTTAGCATTTGGCCTTTCTTTTGTTCCTGACCAGAAGACTCATCTGTCTAAGCTCTTAATAGACTTTAAATGTTTTGTACGTAGTCTAAATCTCAAGGTGTTGTTTAATGGGGATTCAACAAAGGACAAACCTCCTTTTAAGTTGTTGAGTGCCTTTAATCCTCCTCTACACCCTATTCTGCACACCTTTGAGAATGTCTGCGAACTAGATTTTAGACAGCTCTTTGAAAATGTTAAATGGTTTGACCACCAAAGTAACATTTCATATGACCAAAGATCAAGTTTGAAAAATTTATGTAACCTACCAATTAGGGTGATTAAACCAGACAAGGGTGGGGGTCTTGTCATCTTTGATAAGTATGACTATACTGAAAGAATGTTAACTGTATTGAACTCTCCTGCCTATGAAATTTCATCCTTAAATGAGACAACAGGCCAATACAATAGGATTAAAGGGTATTTTAGGGATTTGTTTATTGAAGGTAGGATTGACATTGACACCTTCAACTTTATAAACATTTCTTTCCCAAGAGTTCCAGTTATGTTTGGGATCCCTAAAATCCATAAAAATCTGTCTGATCCACCGATGCGTGCCCTAGTTGATGGGAGATGTTCAATCACCCACCCTTGTGCTAAAGTGGTTGATTACATTATTGGTAAACACCTTAGGCTACTACCTCAAATCTGTAAAGATTCTTGGTCCTTTTTGAAGTCTATAAATGATATTCCCTTTGACCCATCTTTTAATTTCTTAACCATCGATGTGGTGGATTTATACACCTCCATACCACATCAAGAGGCGGTGGAATGGGTTGAGCTAATGTTGGTAGATTTAAATGCGCCGAAAGATGAGATTGATGTTGTCACACTTCTCTTAGACATCATCCTATCTTCCAATTTTTTCATTTTCGACAATTGCCACTATCTGCAGAAAAGGGGGATTGCCATGGGCTCTCCCTGTGGAGGCAGTGTGGCTAATTTAGTGGTCGCTTATTGGGAGAAAATTTTTCTCTTAAACAACCCTCAGTTTAAAAATGTTATTAAGTTTTACACACGCTTTTTAGATGACGTGTTCGTACTCATTCAGGGCGATGAAGATGTTGCTGTAAACTTGATTAAATATATGAATGAATCATCTACTTTCTTAAAATTTACTTACCATTTTTCAGTCAGTGAAATCGACTATCTTGATGTTAAATTAGTCAAAGACCTTTACAACAACCGACTCCTATCTAGTATTTTTAGGAAGCCTACTTATTGCAATACTTTCCTACATTTTTCAAGCAACCACCCTTGGAAACAGAGGAGGTCAATTGTCAAGGGCCAGCTAGTTAGAGCAACACGCATGTGCAACACCTTAGCGGCCTTTGAACATGAGTGTTCCACCCTGAAAAATATGTTCTTGAATAGGGGATACCCGATTGAGTTAATAGACAATCTGATTGAGGAAGTTTCCTTAAAAAGAGACCTTGGATTTTACCAACCTCTCCTTCAGGGTAGTAAACAGATCACCATTGGCACTACAGAACCTTTGGGTGGGTTTCCTTGTAGTGTGGAATCTGTATCTATCCAACAAGAATCTAGTGGCCCTGCTTGTGTTCAACTCTTGCCACTTTGTGACTTTAAGACTAGCTTAATTATCACACACAATAGACATGTTAACAGTATTTGTTCTATCGTCAAGAAGAACTGGCATTTTATTTTAAATAATGCCCTTCTATCTGATATTTTGGGTCCCTTCCCTTCCTTTGTGTTCAAGAGGGGCAGGAATTTAAAAGAGTTGTTGCAAACAGGGGA